>NC_054706.1:53417508-53530008 GCF_016097555.1 Gigantopelta aegis
GTATATATTTATATACAACGTTTGCATATATATATTAATTGATTGGTTTATTGATACATGTATATAATCATTTGATTAGTGGCCTTGCACATATTCAGTTCTATTCTTAATTAATTAATTAATTCTTTATTAGCCTGTTTCCACCAAGTCGTTTGGAATGGCTGAGTGGTTTGTTGTCTCAATGGTGGCGTATGTTGTATTTTACTTAATTTTACAAGTAGGTCCCAATATTCGTAAGAAATATGTAAATTAGCTGTTGCTTGACACTCAATATTTCTGCGTGCGTATTGTGTCGTCAGACGTTCATTTAATAACTCCTGTGGAACGACATAACCGTAAAACATGATTTGGGCTGTATTTCTGAACAATGTAGAGTCGAATTGGGTTTTTGGCAAAATAATGGATGACTTAGTGCCTCGTCTAAAGGTAAACAGGAGATCCTTTCCTGGAGATTAAAAGCTGCCAGTTGTAAGGAATATCTGATGAATATAGCAGTGTGAAAGAGGGTGGTGTTTTATTTAGGGAAATCCTATATCTCTTGAATATAGCTGTGTGAAGGGGGTATTGAGGGCAATCATATATCTCTTGAATATAGCGATGTGAAGGGGGGGGGGGGGGGGGGTATTTAGGGCAATCGTATATCTCATGAATGTAGCTGCGTGAAAGTGGTGTTGTTTTAATTTTGGGCAATCCTATATCTGTTGAATATAACTTCGTGAAAGTGGTGTTGTTTTATTTAGGGCAATCTTATATCGGATGATTATAGCTGTGTGAAAGGGGTGTTGTTTTATTCAGGACAATCCCATATCTCATGAATATGGCTGTGTGAAGGGGGAGTTGTTTTATTTAGGGCAATCCGACATCTCAAGAAAATAGCTGTGTGAAAGGACTGTTGTTTTATTTAGGACAATCCTATATCTGATGAATATAGCTGTGTGAAAGGGGTGTTGTTTTATTTAAGGCAATCCCACATCTCATGAATATAGCTGTGTGAAAGGGGTGAGGGGTGTTGTTTTATTTAGGGCAATCCTATATCTGATGAATATAGCTGTTTGAAAGGGGGGAGGTATTTAGGAGATATCTCTTGAATATAGCGGTATGAAAGAGGGGTATTTAGGGCAATCGTATTTCTCATTAATATAGCCGTGTGAAAGGGTTGTTTTATTTAGGGCAATCCTATATCTGATGAATATAGCTGTGTGAAAGTGGTGTTGTTTTATTTAGGGCAATCCTATATCTCATGAATATGGCTGTGTGAAAGGGGTGTTGTTTTATTTAGGGCAATCCTATTGTCAAATTGGGTTTTTGGCAAACTAATGGATGACTTAGTGCCTCGTCTAAAGGTAAACAGGAGATCCTTTCCTGGAGATTAAAAGCTGCCAGTTGTAAGGAATATCTGATGAATATAGCAGTGTGAAAGAGGGTGATGTTTTATTTAGGGAAATCCTATATCTCTTGAATATAGCTGTGTGAAGGGGGGGGGGGGGGGGGGGGGGGGGTATTGAGGGCAATCATATATCTCTTGAATATAGCGATGTTGGAGGGGGGGGGGGTATTTAGGGCAATCGTATATCTCATGAATGTAGCTGCGTGAAAGTGGTGTTGTTTTATTTTGGGCAATCCTATATCTGTTAAATATAACTTTGTGAAAGTGGTGTTGTTTGATTTAGGGCACTCCTATATCTGATGAATGTAGCTGCGTGAAAGTGGTGTTGTTTTATTTTGGGCAATCCTATATCTGTTGAATATAACTTCGTGAAAGTGGTGTTGTTTTATTTAGGGCAATCTTATATCGGATGATTATAGCTGTGTGAAAGGGGTGTTTATTTAGGGCAAGCATTATCTGGTGGATATTATATGAGATAGATATGTGTATTCTCTTGTTTTCAGTACAGTATTTAACAACACTGGTTTGTATTTTAGATTGAGTTTGATGACGACGAGAAGATATACATGATGCGACAGGTCTGTGCTGGACTGACCTACCTGCATCAGCGTGGCGTGGCCCACTGCGACATCAAGTCCCAGAACGTGTTGCTGGACATACTGACAGATGACAACCGATCGAAACGAGAGGCGTACAGAAACGTCACAGCCAAGATCACCCGACTTTGGTCTGAGCATGATAAAGGCAGCGTCTGACGCATCCATGTCTCGTGATGACCGGCAGCTTAGACACCGAGGTACGCCTTGCTATTCGGCGCCAGAGGTCCTGCGTGGGGAGATGCTCGATTCGTCACAGTACATGAAAGCAGACGTCTTCTCGATGGGGCTACTCATGCTGGAGTTGTCCGTGGAGGAAGAGCCGTTCTATGGGCTGACAGAATCCCAGCTGCGCAAACAGGTGGGAGAGCGTGGCCTGCTGCCCACCATCCCCGGCGACGTTCAGCTGGACAGTGACTTCTTAGACCAGCTCCATCTTTGCTGGCAGTTTGATCCCGACAAGAGATCATCTGGATGGACGCTTCTAGAAAATCTCAATGACTTGATGCATATGATCAAAGTCGATTAGAGTAGGTATCAGGTTGATGCGGACTGTAAACAGTGAAAAGACAAATACCCATCGGGTAGTTCGACCTAACCATTCGGTCAACAACGTGTAAGTGTAATTCGGGACTTCATTTTGTGTTCGAGAGTTACAGTATATTCGACCCTTCCGAGTTTGACCGGACAAGATTCTTCCCTATTTGTTTGTTTGCACTTTTTCTGTTCATACTAGCATGAAAACAGAGGCTATGCTAGTTGGTCCTAACCCTTGAGTTGCCAAAACGAACATAACTCATCTGACTATATGCAATGCACCAATTTCATTCACTACTTCAGTGAAGTATCTGGGAGTCAATCTTCAGTCTCAGCTATCAATGGAAAAACATGTCATGCAGGTTTGTAAAACGTGGAACATGCACCTCAAGAATATTGGAGACATACGACACCTACTGACATTGAAAACTACATCTGCTCTTGCCAGATCGTTGATTTTATGAAGCCTGGACAACTGCAACAGCCTTTTTGTCGCTATCCCGAAGGACTATACACAGAAGTTACAGCGCATCCAAAATAAGGTTGCATGTATGGTTACAAGATCGTCTAAAGACACAAGTTTATCATCTCTGTTAAAGACTCTTCACTGGTTACCAATCCCAGCACGAGTGAACTATACGATGTTATCCACTGGATACCAGTGCTCCTATTTATCTATGTGAGCTCCTACAGGTCTATCAACCATCATCAAGGTATCTTCGTTCTGGCCAGCAAAACCTACTGGCTGTCCCAGGATGGAAGCTTAAGTCTTTTGGCTCCCGTTCCTTTAGTGTGAGTGCTGTGAAGAAATAGAATGAACTGAAAGACAGTCTTAAAAATGCCACAAATCTTATATCGTTTAACAAACTTCTTAAAAGACATTTGTTTATCCAATACTTTTAATTATCCAGTTTGACGTTTTACCCCCCCCCCCCTCCCCTTAAGCATTTATAATAACTCATTTATTTGTTATCTTAGTATTATCTTACCAATTGTTTTACTATGTTATTGTTTTAAAGGGACATTCCAGAGTTTTGTTCATTGTGAGATGTTTCCGACTAATAAAATATTTCTACAATTAAAGTTACATATTAAATATATTTTCTTGTTTAGAATATCAGTGTCTGTATGTTCAATGCGTTTTCATTTCAACTTATTTTCGTGCATGCTGGGCTGTCTGCTCAGGACAGTGGGTTAGTTTTAGTGAGAGAGAAGAGGGTGTAGTGGTCTTACACCTACCCACTGAGTCGTTAAAACTCGCTCTGGGTGGGAGCCGGTACTGGGCTGCGAACCCTGTACCTACCAGCCTCTACGTCTGATGGCCTAACCATGACACCACCGAGGCCGGTTATCGGATGATTAATTCAGATCTGCTATTAGTCTCTTCGCTAATTGGTGCACTGAAAACTAGCTACTGTTTCACACCAAGAAAATGAAAGAGAGTCTTAGAATCAGTACTACCAATGACGACACCAATGAAGTTGTAACAGAGCATAAATATTGGAACTTATTAACAATAAGTTAAGATGGACTGTCAAGACTTATGTCATATACAGTAAATATCAACAAAAGCTCTATTTTAGGCATACGATAACATCTTTTAACGTTAAATTCACCATCTTATCAAAGTTTTATTCAAAGTACTTTTGGGCATTTTCATATCCTTTTTTGGTACTCCAATTCCACTTTTTTGCATGTAACATTCTCCGCTGTGCTATCTGTAAATGCGTGGATCCAGACAGTCTTTGGATATCGCTTTTCTATCATTTATAGGGTGAGAGTGTTTGCTGATGAGGTGATGATTTCTTTCGCTTTGCTATACCTCTAAAGATCCAACCTGATTTCCAGGAGGTGATGTGTTCGTGACCAGGTATTTGAAGAGAGATCATATTGAATAACATTTTGCTTGAGCACTTGTAAAATACAATACAAGAAATATTTTGCTTTAGACTTGTTTTAGTTACCTGTATGTGATAAAAATTATTTTGGCCCATCAAGTTTTTGGTTTCATTTCTTTAAGGTTGTTAAAGATGGATACCAATTTTTCCAAAAGAGAAAGGTATGTCGATACACATCTTCATAAATCAAGGCTAATATTCGTTCCTCGTATTCAGCCTTGATACATGTAGTCAAGATTACTGATATCCACTACTAGCGCCCTCTATTGGAAGAAAATTTGTAACACCGATTATGTCCCTTACACGATGACATCGCTGACCAATCACAGCATCGGTAACATGTGACAATCTTGAAAGCAATATCAAAAATTAACCGCCGAAACCTTTTTTTTAACATATCGTGACAAACACGACACGTTTTCACGGACGCTGACGCTGCCATCTTTGTTTACAATAACAAGGGAATCTATAAGGAGCGTTGCGATTCGTTGCAATCAGATCTCATCGCATCCAATAAAATTTAAGCATTTTGTGGCACGATTTCTTGACGACATGTATCAAGGCTGAATACGAGGAACGAATATTTGCCTTGATTTATGAAGATGGTCGATACAGGGACCATTGCATAACTCTGAGACTGCACCTTTAAGCATCAGGTCAGGTCAGAGGGTTTTACGTGCACATTCAGAGCAATCTGTTGTAGCGCATGCCTGTCATGGGCACAGGTGCCGACCTCGGCCATCTCCTCCGTCCAGGACAGGAAAGTATTGGGTTGGATGGGAGAAGGGACCGCCTGGACTGGTAGGTGCAAGAGAGCACCAGCAGCCTGACCGGAGTTAGTAACAAACAGGGGTTGGTTTTGGTGGTATTGAATTTGAAATGGACCGTAGGATTAATGCCAAAGGGGGAAAGGTGCGCAATTAGACTAAGGTAATCAAAAAATATTTACGGGTCACAGCAGGCTTGTAATCCTTAATGTTTTCCACATGACGAGTCACGAGACCCCTGTGACCCCCTTACCTCTGGATCCGCGCCCGAGTTTTCAAATAAAAGACACGAAGTTTAGTTATTTCAGTTTTAAACAAACCAGAGGAACTGCGTACCTTGGCTGTTCCAATATTTTGTTTTCATCCTTGTATTAAAACGATTTAATATTTATTATTGGATGGTAATTCAAAGTTTAGAAACGTTTTAATTAATTTAAATAGATTTTTTTGGTCAAAACTACCCCAAGTAAGGCTCTCTGTCAGTAATTTTCAATATTTTATTAATACTCCAGGCACATCAATACAATGAGCTTCTATTACAGAATTATACTTATAAGTACCACACTTGGTATATGTGTACCGATCTTGAGTATCTTTTGGCAAACACATCCATATACCGGTATACCACAATATGTTTATATTTTCATTTCATTTGGTACCCATTTTTTCTTTCATTTAAAGGGACATTCCTGAGTTTGCTGCATTGTAAGATTTCTAATAAAATATTTCTACGATTAAACTTACATATTAAATATATTTGCTTGTTTAGAATATCAGTGTGTGTATAACTGATGTGTTTCTGGTCGTCTTAATATTTGTAAGAAGCTCAAACTGGATTTCGTCTTCAAATAATTTCGTACGTACGAAAACATATATTTCAGGAAATAAAATGAAATTTAACCTAGTACAAATATTAGAACGGTCAAAAACACGTTTAATACACAGCCACTAATATATTATGCAGAAAAATTTATTTGATATGTAATTACAAGCGTTAAAAAGTCTCTATTAGTCGATGACATCTTAAAAATGGCAGCAAACTCGGGAATGTCCCTTTAAGTAACAAAGTTTAAAAAGAAACTGTAGAATGCATGCCATCACTGCTGTATTTATCCCATGTGCTAGTTTTAATTTAGTAAACTAGTATGGGAATGGCAGTCCTCTATGTGGTGGTGTGACAAGGATGAATTGTCCAATAAATGATATCGGGAATGGCAGTTGTATTTGTGACGGTGCAACAAGGATGAATTGTGCAATAAATGATCTCGAGAATGGCAGTCCTCTATGAAACGGTGCAACAAGGATGAATTGTCAATAAATGATCTCGATAATGGCAGTCATCTATGTAACGGTGCAACAAGGATTAATTGTGCAATAAATGATCTCGAGAATGACAGTCCTCTATGTAACGGTGCGAGAAGGATGAATTGTCCAATAAATGATCTCCTCGGGAGTTGCAGTCGTCTATGTGGCGGTGCGACAAGGATGAATTGTCCAATAAATAATCTCGGGACCGGCTATCATCCTAAAGGTGAGGCACTAGACACAGAATCATGGAATCAACCACTATTTTACCAAATATCTATTAACTATGTCTTGTGCACAAATACGGTCTTTAAGTAATGGATACCGGTTTTGTTGTTCAGATTTATGTAGCATACATGTACGATGTGGTCTGTCGGTATGACATGCTTTACTGAAGAATTGGCTGACAATTTATACTTACATTCATAATAATAATAATAATAATAATAATAATAAGTTCATTTCTATAGCGCTAAACTCCACACTAATGTATGCTCAAAGCGCATTACATAATTAAAATGACATGGTTAAAGGGACATTCCTGAGTTTGCTGCAATTTTAAAGATGTTATCGACTAACAGAGACTTTTTAACGATTGTAATTACATATCAAATATATTTTTCTGCATAAAATATTACTGGCTATATATTGAATTTGAAGACAAAATCCAGTTTGGGCTTCTTAGAAATATTAGACGACCAGAAGAAAAAAAAAATGTTTCATTTAACGACGCACTCAACACATTTTATTTACGGTTATATGGTGTCAGACATATGGTTAAGGACCACACAGATTTTGAGAGGAAACCCGCTGTCGCCACTACATGGGCTACTCTTCCGATTAGCAGCAAGGGATCTTTTATTTGCGTTTCCCACAAGCAGGATAGCACAAACCATGGCCTTTTTTGCAGCACTCTCATTGGTCCAATCCAATTGCACGAATTTGTCTTTGCACCCGCACCATGTTTTTTTTTATTACTGATGCATTCCATCCTAGCTAACTAAGGTAAGTCAACTAGGGTTCCAGAAGCAAAGACATGCAGGAAAACCGATACCCAACTATCCAGATAGCCTGAAGACAAACCAAGTAAGCCTACCAAAATCCTATATTTAGGGGGCGGGAATCAAAATTCTTCAAACTAAGTACCTAGATTGGTGCATATATGTATACAGTTGCTACTTGCCACCGTTAGTTTCGTTTTATTGCATTAGTAATAAAGTTAAGTATGCCAAGCACTAGGCTTTAACCCTTCAAATTAGATAGCTAGGCTAGTTTAACTCCCCCTCCGTCATTGTATTCAATGCTATACAAGGACGGAGGGGGATGGGTGGTCATGAATGACCGTTGAACTCATTAGAATAGGGACTTAAGACAATAGGTACAACCTTAACATAAAACTAGGATTCACACACAGACTACACGCTCACTGCATCAGTACACAGGGTGCATTGACTAATGATAACAATGCACCCGCCCCCCATTTAATGGTCCAGCACGTACTCTAATAAGGAACCGGACAAAAGAATACCGGTTCCGAGTACACAATTGCAATGCACCCGGGGGAAGCTGAACAAAAGAATATCGGCCTCCCCCACCCAAACCCCCAATACTTGCTGCTGGTAATAACTTGGTACTCGGTGATGCCTCGACCAGAAGCGGTCAGGCCCTTTATAAGGGCCCTATGGGCAACCTAGGGAGACACCACAGCATCGTAAAGGTCTAAAATTAACGAGCTACTCTCGATTCACTAATATCAAAACCTATATTAGCTCGGCCATTTACCTTTCGACCGACCGTTCAAAATTGCGCCAAATTCCCTCAATCAAAATTGCGCACCCTTTTCTCTTTGGCATTTAACTGCTCTATTCAAATTCCATAGCACCACCACCACCCCCACCCGCCTGCTACCGATTTGATCGGGCTGCTGGTGATCCCTTGCACCTGCCAGTGCAGGCGGTCCCTCCTCTCCCCTCCCCCCACCTTACCTGTCATGGACGGATGAGCCGGTCAAGGCCGGCTCTTGTGCCCACGACAGGCGTGCGCTACAACAGCTTGTTCTGAATGTGCACGTAAAACCCTATGACATGACATGACATGCATTACGCTTACATTACCATTAGAGTAAGACGTTTGGGGTGCCAGTGTAATGAAAAATATCGCGGGAATATCTAACAATGGTTTGTAAAAATTTACATTGTTTATAGTTTAACTTACTTGAATAAAACAAGATCGGTAGGTATATTAATGTCATGAACGTGTCACAGATTACTGGTAGCCAAATATTATTTAGTGAAATGTTGCATGTGAAAGCATATGAAAAGAAGAAAATTGTGGATCCGTTTCTTTTGTTTTCGTACGATCGCAAGTGTTCTGTTATATATTCAGGTTTTTACCCACTGTGACGGAACATGCTCTTAATTTTGTTTTCGCCTGTGGCGATATTAATTGTTTTAGAGGGCCGTGTGCAGTTCCAATATGCACTTAAGCCCAGGTGGGCACTTTGTTACGTAATACCTTCGCGCGACCGTGCATCCCAATATGCACTTAGTCCAGGTGTGGAGGCAATGTGGCCAGTAGTTACGTAATACCTCTGCGAGTGCGGTTTCGACGACCGTGATTTTGGCGACTAGGCGTCAGCAAGTCTGGCGATCTAAGAAAAATTGTCGTCTTGGTCTCTGTGGAAATATCACTTGTAGGTATTCAGTGCCGCGATGTACCCCCAGGCGATACTGGGATTTTATAATAAATAGCGAGGGTTTGGGAGATACCAGGGAGAAACATAGGAAGGCTGCAGGGGAAACGGACGTCGTCCACTGAACGAAATATATGAGTTCAGCCCGGACGTGGTAATTATATTTAAAGGAACACGCCCTGTTGCTAACCTTAATGTGATTGTTTTGACTTTAAATATTTTAATACTGTATTATACCAATATTATTTAGACGGTGCTGCCGGTCATCTGACGCAGTAATCTGTAGGCTCACTATTCTAAATAATTATTAAGGCTTAGCCAGTCATCCTAGAGGACCTAGGTAAACTGTAGGTTATTGTCTTTATTGTGATAGGTACCAGTATTAATTCTGTGTTACAAGGTTACTGAATGAGTAGTTAAGGGTTAATTAAAAATTAACCAGTTAGGAATAGAGTTGTAATTCCTTTATTAATTAAGTTCCCCTGGCAGCGTTTCTCAATTATCACACGTTACTGAATGAGTAGTTATGGGTTAATTAAAAATTAACCAGTTAGGAATAGAGTTGTAATTCCTTTATTAATTAAGTTCTCCTGGAAGCGTTTCTCAATTATCAAACGTGTGGGTGAAGTGTAAACTAGACACCTAGAGATTAACTAATTAAGTGATCAGTTCTGGGTTATTATTTGTTGTTGTTAATTAACTACTGCGGCAGTACATTTGTCAGCGTAGGTTAATACAGATTCCAAAGTGTATTGTGTTTTTGTTGTGTTTTCTAGTGAACTAAACGTGCTATATTATATATACTTTATATAAGATCTTATCTCTGATCATACCTAGACGAGCCAAGCGGGTATAACTGCCTGTTACAGAGAGATCTAATAGATATACAGTTAGGAGAGATATTTGGACAATCGTGTTTCATTCAGTTACGGGTATTATAGGATCCCCGTGACACCCACCGTGGCGAAGTTGTATGCATCGCCACAGAACCGATGTCTGCCCGTAGTAATTGCTATATGATATTTGAAATATCTTTAAAATGAATACATAAACTACATAACAAGTAAAACAAATTTCATAAATGGCTTCAGTTTACTCGCTTGTCAAAAACATTTTCATTGGTCGGCTGTTGACAAATACAGCCAATAGACAAACGTCTTAGTAATAGCACAAAACTAGATAATACCGAGTTCAGGTTGAAATGAAGAATGCAGAATGATAAACCCGATTTAATAAACTAGCCATTTAAAAATATAGAAAATTTAAAATAAATTCAGAAATGGTTGCTTCAAAAAAAAAAAATCTCTGCCCCGGATTGGGTCCCGGGCCTCCAGAGGCCGAACCCGGGGTGGTCGTGCTCGAAACCTTAGTGGTATAGGAGCATGTTAAAAACATTATGTCATGTCAAAAAAAATAATGATAGCGAATTTGGAAAAAAATCCGAATATTTGCCATTAATTCCGGAATTCCGGATGTGGGTTAAAGGGACACGCCCTATTTGTTAATCATTACGCCGTTGTTTTTCGCTATTAAACCCATTTTTTCACAACTAAAATTGCACTTTACTTACCGTTTATTATTTAGAATATACCTTTCCATTCACCTGAAGTGTTCTTTGGTAATCCTGGTGTTTGTAATACCACAAAATGCATTTTTCGTATTTCTTAAAAAGCCACGTGCCTCTGAGAAAAAAAAACGTTGAGCAGACAAGGTCTAATCTATTTTTAGAGGGGATATTTCAATAGTTTTTAGACACAGACAATTTACTTCGTGGTATACCACGGGACCTGTATAAATAATTTGGTGCGGTATTGTTTTTTCGTGCACGGTTCGCGCAAGGTTATACAACATTCGATTTATTTGTCGTTTGCTTGTTGTTCATTTGTGAGGGCCTTTTCTTCATAGTCCCCGATTGTGAACATCCTATCTCATTAACAATAATATTCAGACAAGTAAGTATCTCATTACAAAACGTTTCCACAGCCCTTAAAACGGCAATTTTTTGCTAAGATCTTACGATATCTGGAGAGGGGATACAATCCTTGGGGGGTGGGGGTGGGGGAAACAGAACTATATTGTTACCTTTATTTAAATAGAGTAGGAAAAAATAATCTCCCCATTTTCGTCCTGGGGAGGGTAAGGGAACCTCTCCACCACCTGACGACGACGACTACTACTACTACCAAACCACCCACTACTACTACTACTACTACCACCACTACCACTACCACCCACCACCACCAATAATAAACAGTGCATCTAATTGCTAATAACAATAGGTTAGGCACTAGTACCCGGTTCCGAATAGCAAATGTAGGCTAATTGCGGTTTATACAAAATATATATAATTTATTATTTCAAACACTGTAGTATAGTCAACATGGTCAGTGTCGTCTTATTCCCATTCAAGTATCATGATTGCTGCAGCAGCCACTTTCTAAACAGAAGCACCCATGTTCGTAAAGTAACACCCTGTTCCAAACTCTTACCTTTCGCTGTCCAGGACAGAACAGTTGGAACATGTCCAGGAGAGGTGAAAGGAACGCATCCCAAGTCTGTTCGCACTCTGTGAAATTTGTCGTGACGTAGGCATTTTTGTGCTTCGAGCGACATCTACCGGTGACATCAGAATACTAACTTTCAAAATTATTTCAAGCAATTGGGTCATGGGGATTCCCATGGTATTTATCGATATAAAACCTGCTTTTTCACTCCATTTTATAAAAACGTGATCTAAGTGTGCTACAGGTTTGTAGATTAACAAAAATTATATTTTATTTTTGCTGGATGGAACTAGAGCGTGCGGCTTTAAAAATTCCGTATTTTTCGGAAAATTCCGGAAAGTTGGTTGCCCTGCTAGACCCAGTAGAGCTAATTTTAATCAGATTAAGACCTAGACAGTTATAATGGTGGCTAATACAGTCGTTAGTATTCCGTATGATGATATCCCCTGCGCGTGCTGTAACCTCACCGTGGTGCAGGGGTGTAACATTCTCTTTGACAATCGCCAATACAGCACAAATTGAAATTTTGAGTAAAAGTCAGTATCTATCTGTGATATTTGTATTTTTGCACAGTTCTTTACACTTTATTTTTATTTAAATCTTGAATTTTTATATTGATTTTGTTCATCACCTTATTTGTTTGCATTACTATAGTTTGACACCCAATAGCCGATGTATTTTTCGTGCTGGGGTGTCGTTAAACATTCATTCATTCATTCATTCATTCATTCCGTATGATGATAGTACCGGAGAAATAACACAGCCCTAGGGTGCGCTGATATTAGCGATAAGCGTGGTCAGGGGAGAGAGAATTGTGTTTACTTTTACATATTGCAGTCTACTGGTTAGAAAGTCGTAAATCCAAAATCCAATATTAGGGTTCAAACTAAACTATGTGATGATCAACATTAATATAAAAATTCAACAGTTAAATTAAAACACAGTGTAAAGAACTGTGTAAAAATACAAATATCACAGATATATAAAATTAAAATTTAGAGTAAAAATCAAGTATCGCGTAAAAATTGTAATACAAATTCTGGATGGAATCGAAATGATTCCATCACATTTGTTTGTCCAAATATATCTTTTCGAGATTCTTTGAAATGAGGACACTCCACCAAAATGTGGCCTTGCATCAAACAACTTCATATATTTGTTGTCAAACACCGCATTATGTGTAGGATGTGTTGGTAAAGATTTAATCTTGGTAGCATACTGCAGAGCAAGCTTTGCACGTCTAGCACCCAAACAAGGTTCGTGTGCATCAACATACAAGCTCTCCACATAGTGCAGCGGATTGGTGAAAATTATAGAAGAATTGTGCGTTTGATGATAAAAGCATGAAATTTGGCATGAAGTAAGAACATACCAAAATAGTTATTTCTAGATATAGGGACATTGCAGATTTTCCCTATAGTTGCCATGGTGGCAATTTTTCAAAATGGCCGCCATAGTCATAACACAACTTGATGCGGGGGTTTGAATTTAGCTTACTTTTTGTTCTTTACACAATTAATTACGTTGATTTATAGATATACCTTTTCACATCATGTAGCGGTGCTGATAGAGGCAAATTCCAAGGACAAATCTAAAGTATGAGCCAAACGGAATTATAATAATTAAGAAACTATGGTGTCTATATGTTCTTTGCCAATAAATAGCTTATATAATTATAGTGCAACTATGTACAAGGTTCATATTAAACTGATTTATAGGTATGTCCATTCCACATATAGAGGTGTAGTTTGTTAAACACCCCAGAACATATCCTAAATGAGAGAGAATTGTCTATGGGAAAGGGTAGAGTTTTTCCCCATTTACTATATTATTTGTTCCTTAATTAATCATTTCTGAATTTTAATTATGAATTTATAGTATCACCGAACTCAAATAGACAACAAATTATTATTTTTTAATTGCTTTCATTCACAATATATATGATTTGTTGTTTTATAAGTAGTACAGTACTAATAAAAAAGAGTCATGACTGTGTCGTAATTTTGCACCTTCTTACAATGTTTCCGAATGAATACCTGTCGGTAAGTCCATTGGTCTATTTCTCGTTCCAGCCAGTGCGCCACGACTTGTATATTAAAAAGATCATTTGCTACTAACTGAAAAATGTAACAGGTGTCCTCTCAAGACTATTTAACAGAATTACCAAATGTTCTACATCCAATAGCCTATCAATGCCCTCTAGTGGTGTCGTTAAACAAAAAACCTAACTTTTCTTACAATTTGTCCATGCATACATCTTAAATCCTGATTAGGTGGCAATAATTACCCTGGATCAACCTTTATATGCCACTGATAAACGAATTCGTGGTCCCGGCCAGCAAGCCACGATGAAGACAATTTTATTGTGTTCTTTGGTGCTCTTCATATTGATATGACAGCTCTTAAGGTGGTAAGGGATCTATTTGATGGCAGTGGTTGGACAGATGCCCTTGTACAGGTTGGAGCTGCCTCTGCAGTTATAGCAGATTCTTTCTTAAAAGCTACAAATGTAACACACACTCATAAAGCTCATCAAGTCACAGCTTGTAGCCTGCACATACTCCTACAAAAGGCATATACATGGTGCAGCCGCAGACTTGTAGAAGACAAGCATCTGATGTCTGAGTGGTGAAGTATCAGAGCTAAAGCAAGTCCCCAGTTTTAGTTTTGGTTCATGGTTCTTCAGCTGGAAGTGAAAGTGTTGATCTTTGTTCGAGCAATTCATGTGACAAAGTTTCTTTTGTACATTGATACATTGACCAACATTGTCCCATTCTTCTTTGCCTTACATCACACAAATTATGCCAGATGGATTCCAGTCCATTTGAGAGATTTGGTAACACTTAAAGAATGTCATCTTCTTTTATATTCCGAATTTTAGAAGGCAGGTTGATGGTCAAGAAGACTTTTCCCTGCTATTACCATTGATTAGACCCAACATAACGCTGCTGTGAAAGGTGATGGTGGAGCTATAAGCCTGACAGAGAATCCAACAGCTCTTAGGTGCTGGATGGTATGTGGACCAGAGATAACTCGACTAATAGTTTGAGTCATCCATGGAGATGAGTCAGAAGAAGGCAGCAAATTCGGTATATCATGAACAGAACAAACAAACACAGAAATCATTTCTTTCAGATGTCAAGTCACTGACAAATACCATAGAAGGGATCCATTTTGTGAAAGTAGTGATAATCTCCATAAACTAGACGGCCGATACATTGCAGACCATGCTATTGTTTATACCATGTGCAGATTTGAGACATTAGGACAGGATCAGTATGGAATATTTGTGAAAGAACAGCATGTTTTAGAGACAAAGTCCATCCAAGAACCAATCGAGAATTTCTGCCGCTCTTCAAACATCCTCCATTTCGAAATAAATCCAAAGTACAACAGCAAATGTCTACTCAGTTTCCCAGACTTGACGTTGCTTGTCCGGTAAAGGTTGGCAACTTGGATGAGTTGTTTTAGCATGAGAATCAAGCCTGTCCATCATCACTGCCACATATAGGGAAACTGAGTCTGACTCCTTGTGTACTGCCTAGAGGAGTTTATTACATCAGACTGCAATATTAACTGACCTCCTGTTGAGGTAGGCATCCTTGATGGTGAAGCTGTAAATAACATGTTGAAACCAGGAATTTCTCTGAATATGCAAGTCAGATCTTCCTCACATATCTGGTATCACAACTACAACAGGCTATAAGGAATGATGTCATCTGGGATGTTTACAACCTAACTAGTCTGAAGTCAAGCACTTGAAACATGAGAGGAAAAGGCACATGGAGCCATTGAGTAAAATTCCTGGAACTTGGCATGGATTACTAAGACTGAACAGTTTTCCTACCTTACCAAGAAAGCAGTTCTGTTGGAAACAGTGTCAGGTCATTTGGACACATGGCTGATTTTATTTTAATATGGCGAAATTATTCTTATGTAATAATTGATATTATTTTTGAAAATATCTCAGTTTCTACTGTGTTTGAAGTTTTATACATAATTTGGTGAAACGTCCTGCACACCCAGCTCTAGCCCTGGCACACATCTTCAAAATGTCCTATGCAAACAGCCAAGAGATGTCACCAGTATAGCCCGATGTACCCAAGAGGAGGCAGACACACGAATATTGCTTCATGTAGCTGATGCTGTCATTGAAGAACACACTGGCGTCTTGGCGCCATAGCAACTGTTCAGTATCTTTGAACTCTGGGTGGCTTTTGGTACTGGACATTTTCGATACCTGGCTGTCCATGAGATATCTCATGTCTTGGATTTCAGACAGGTGCCTTTCATTGCCCATGTTTCATGGCTTTACTGTCTTCATTCGGTAGTAAAGGCCATCTGGAAAGTAGCAAATGCAGTCACACTAGTTGTTGGTGCCTTAACAACAACACCAAGCGCCACCTGTGCTTTTCGACCCTCCCAAAAAGAGTACTCGATCAAATACCTCCTACAAAGGCAACCCTTCTACAGTATGTGAAAAGGACAATGTACCAGCCATCACGCTGTTGGGGTCCGATGCTAGTTTGTGCACCAGAACTCCCACCACCAAATGAATAAGGATGGCATCAAGGTAACACAAGCAGCTGGTAACCAATTTGGACAACCTTGCCTAGGGCTACCAATGCATGTAGAGAACTCATTAGATATGGTTGTAGAAAAGGATGTGGAGCGCACTCTGAGTGTTTTAAGGCTGCCATTCCTCATCAGCTTTTAGCTGTTGGCCTAGTGTGACCTCTTCGGGGAGTGTTCAGTAGTTAATTCTGGCATTGTTAAGAAAGAAAGAAAGAAATGTTTTATTTAACGACGCACTCAACACATTTTATTTACGGTTATATGGCATCAGACATATGGTCAAGGACCACACAGATCTTGAGTGGAAACCTGCTGTCGCCACTACATGGGCTACTCTTTCCGATTAGCAGCAAGGGATCTTTTATTTGCACTTCCCACAGGCAGGATAGCCTTTGTTGAACCAGTTATGGATCACTGGTCGGTGCAAGTGGTTTACACCTACCCATTGAGCCTTGCAGACCACTCACTCAGGGTTTGGAGTCGGTATCTGTATTAAAAATCCCATGTCTCGACTTGGATCCGAACCCAGTACCTGCCAGCCTGTAGACCGATGGCCTAACCACGACGCCACCGAGGCCGGTCAGCATTGTTAAGAGGCACTTGTAACCACCTACTATACACCCCTACTACTGGCGGCTGTACTTAAGTGCACTGCTCTCTACCAGTTTGGTGGACACACTGACCACGAATGACTGCACACGTATGTATGAGGAAAACAAAAATAACGTCGTTTAGCTTATATTCTGGAACTGTCCCTGAATTTTGTATAAAATATCACCTCTACATCATGTACAATGGACATAGGTATAAATCAGTATAATTAGTTCTAAAAAGGACACAAAATATGGTAAATTCAGACACTCGCATTGGATCGTGCGTTAGTCATGGTGGCCATTTTTCAAAATGGCCACCATGGCTCCCAGAGGACAAAGCTGCAATGTCCTTATATCTAATTTTTGTCTCTAGGGTATGTCCTAGCATCATGCAAAGTTGCATGCTTTTATCATAAAAGGCACAATTTTGTCACATATCTGCTGGACTAACAGGAGAAGTTCTAAATGCACCAAGACAAAGCCTAAGTCCCTGGTTGTGTATAGGATCTAGCATCTGCAAGTAAGACTTGCGTGCCGACCCATACACAATGCATCCATAATCTAGTTTTGACCTCACAAGAGATCTATACAGACGGAGCATAACCTTGCGGTCTGCTCCCCAGTCCGTATTACCAATAACTTTTAAAATATTAAGAGCTTTTAAGCCCTTCTTTTAACATATTTAAGATGGGGCACGAAAGATAGCTTCTTGTCAAATATAACCCTTAGAAATTTAGTCTCCTTCACAACTGGAATTGGATTTTTGTCCAAAAACAACTGTGGATCTAAACAGAGACCTCTTTTCTGGCAGATATGCATACAAACCGTTTTTGCCTTGGAGGCTCCAAAGGGATCCACAGCTTGGGAAATATGCTGTTGTGAATATCATATTTCCCAGTTCACAAGAGCGTTTGTTTGGCGAAATAACCCGTGAACAGAACTTATGAACTTATGAAGGATTTTCTGTCTCAATCTTCACAACTCGTGGGAAAAAATTGCGGAACAAACACAAATTATTCGGGATTGTTTATAAATCATAAAATTAATTAATGATAAATTTTTTTTTTCTCTCAAAATTTAAGGATGAAAGGAAGATAGGAAATGTTTTATTTAACGACGCACTCAACACATTTTAATTACGGTAATATAGCGTCAGACATATGGTTAAGGACCACATATATCTATATATAGAGAGGAAACCCGCTATCGCCACTTCATGGGCTACTCTTTTTCGATTAGCAGCAAAGGATCTTTTATATGCACTATCCCACAGACAGAATAGTTCATACCATGGCCCTTTTTACACCAGTTGTGGAGCACTGGTTGGAATGAGAAATAACCCAATAGGGCCACCGACGGGGATCGATCCTAAACCGACCGCGCATCAAGCGAGCGATTTACCACTGGGCTACGTCCCGCCCCTCAAAACTTAAGTTGAAACGCAGTGTATCAGCAAACTGAACTCAGCTGGTCACTACACTGCTTTAAAACAAGTTCTTCAGTGTTAACCGGACCTGAGACTTTGTATATGTAATAATGTTTAGGATATGTGTAGGGTAGTTTACCTTTAAGTTATTTACGACAATAAATGCAACAATAACGAAAAACATAAAAGGCCTTTTTTTTCCATTGTATATACATACATGTAATGGTCTTGTTGTTATTGTTGTTCAAATGATGAATATATAGTGTTAATAATTTATGTTGTTTGATCAATATTTAATTTAATTTAATAATTCATCACAGCTCAATACACTGCTTTGAAAACAGACTTTATAGATTTTCATTAATAATCGGCAATTGGACGTCTTAGAGAGGAAACCCGCTACATTCCCATTAGTAGCAAGGGATCTTTTATATGCACCATCCCACAGACAGGATAGGACATACCACAGCCTTTGATACACCAGTCGTGGTGCACTGGCTGGAACATATTGTAGTATACCCAAAAGCCGATTTATTTTGTGCTGGGTGTGTCGTTACATAGTCATTCATCATTCCGTATTTAAAAATGTAATTAATTAATTCATTCATTAATTCATTCATCCATTCATTAATTCATTCATTATGTGATACTGTTTCTTTAACTACTACGCCGTCGGGGTTAATGACGCAAATGCCAGTTTCAAGCATATTTAAAAGACCAGGGGAAATCGAAAGTAGGATAGTTTTCTGCGTAAAAAGATATATATTTCCGTGTTGCAGTCAACCATCTTGATCACATATATGAACTGGGTTAATATCCATCGAGATTTTGTTTCGCTGTGGACCAACACTGTTACACTCTTGTGGTGTCGTTAAACAAAACAAACTTGTATCACTGGTACGTACGATACGTTTTAATTTCATTACGATCATTGCACTGGCTTAGGAAGCGGGGGGATGGGTATGTGCCCCCCACTTTGTAGCAGCTGCGATTGTTTTTATATATATATTTTACATCTATGTATATGTGTGTGTCTGTGTGTGCCCCCCCCCCCCCCCCCCCCCCCCCACGTTTTGGCATCTCCCTACGTTCGTACATTGTGACCCATATGACCATTGAGTATCCAGAAAATGTCGGATAATTTTTTTTAACAAAAAACATTACGTTGATGTCAGCGCTGTGTTATAGTATCTAGGACGTCATGGATGTTTGAACATGAATTATCGTCTGGTCTGGTAATACAATCGGTCGCAATAATGTCGCCAACCTAGTTCATCAAGATAACTGGGAACTGGGAAACTCTATTAACGTGCCCCTATCCACAAGGGTTCAGGCACGCCCGCCCCGGATTCAGCCTCTGACTTCGCCAGTGACCGACATCAAGATAAACCTCAAGCGAGCGTACACCGAGGCTTTAATACCTTGCGACATGGCCTCAGATTACAGTTATCTTGCCATTTGGTTGTCCAAAATCCGGAAATTTGACCGCGCTGAGGAAGGCACCTGTGCCCATAACAGGCGTGCGCTAAAACAGCTTGCTCTGACCTGACCTGACAAATAATCAGGGCACAGTCTTCTCCGGGTAAACTTTCCAATATATACTTTCCATAATTATACTGCTTGAAAGAAATTAAAGCAATAACAAAACACAACAAATGCTTGAAAGAAATTAAAACAATAACAAAACACAACAAATACGTTTTTAGTTGTTTTAAAGAAATATATATATATATCGAGATATATTTTTATCTGAACTAGATTAATGCTGTATCCAACTTATATTATCCAAGAATAGTGTCTCGTGTTAGACCATCGATCCTCCGTCGCTTTTCACTGCTCTGGGGATGAGTCAGTGGGAGAAACAATACAAATAATAAAATAAAAAAACACGTTATCTACAGCAACGTTTTTTTATCTCCCTTGATTTAAAAAAACAAACAAAAAAAACAAAAAAAACAACAACAACCACTCATTCTGAGTTGTTATAAATTTGGCGCCGCTTATGTAGCGGATAACTTTAATAAGGAACCGGACAAAAGAATACCGTTCCCAGTACACACTTGCAATGCACCCGGGGGAAGCTGAACAAAAGAATATCGGCCTCCCCCACCCAAGGTGCTGCTGTTAATAACTTGGTACTTGGTGATACCTCGACCAGAAGCGGTCTGGCCCTTTATAAGGGCCCTATGGGCAACCTAGGGAGACACCACAACATCGTAAAGGTCTAAAATTAACGAGCTACTCTCGATTCACTAATATCAAAACCTATATTAGCTCGGCCATTTACCTTTCGACCGACCGTTCAAAATTGCGCCAAATTCCCTCAATCAAAATTGCGCACCCTTTTCTCTTTGGCATTTAACTGCTCCATTCAAATTCCATAGCACCACCACCACCCCCACCCGCCTGCTACCGATTTGATCGGGCTTCTGGTGCTCCCTTGCACCTGCCAGTGCAGGCGGTCCCTCCTCTCCCCTCCCCCACCTTTCCTGTTATGGACGTAGGAGCCGGCAAGGCCGGCTCTTGTGCCCACGACAGGCGTGCGCTACAACAGCTTGTTCTGAATGTGCACGTAAAACCCTATGACATGACATGACATGTAGCGGATTGAGAATGGGTATTTAATTTTAATAAACTAATTAAGAAAATGAGGATGTGATTTTCACAACATCCCCGGCCAGTGCAAATAAAATTTCAAAATTTTATTTAACAATAAACATAGAAACTAAATTGAAAAACAAATCAAAGCAAAACCTAGGTATATGTCTGTAATTACAGGTACAGTAATGAGATAAAAGTATAAGCGTGACAATGGACAGGCATAGTATAGACTACAATTAACTAAACTAGCTTGTAAGAAGTATTGTATATCGTAAACTTTCATTCCTTTCAATAAATCACGAGATACCTTTACATTTTTTTTTTTTTTAAACATCCACACATCCATTGCTTATAGGTCATGAGTCTATTAGCAACAAAACAATGACATATGAATATCCACACAAGTCTTGGATTCCAAGGAATTCATTAATAACCAATACAAGATAAACACAAGCCTATCAAACATTTGTCTTATAATGTCATCTGTATGTGCACCGCTCTAGCTTTCAAAAATTCTCAGATTACCTATCAAGTAATAGGATATAACTATAAAAGAGTTTACATACACATGTAAAAAAACCCTCAACCCCAAACAAACAAGAAACTGTATGCAACTATTTAAAAATTACAAATAGTAATTTCAGTTAACTGGAACCAAAATATATATACAGTTGGGTTACTGAGATGATAAAAATACATTTACTTATACTTAATACATACCAAGTACTTTATGCTACTCTAAAATAGGGGGAGACTTTGTCAACAAAGCATTCTTTGCTTTTTGATTCAATGAATTACTTTTCACCCATATCGCATTTTGAGCAGGCTCACCAACTACCTGTACTAAATACATCACACCAGTTGGGGTATGCTTTTGACTAAGCACTTTTCTGATCTTGTGATATCCACTATTTTCAGAGTCGCATGAACTAAACAGAATATCAGAGTCCACATAGTCTGGGTCACGGTATCGTGCTGGTTTCTTACTTATTCTTTTAGGACGACTCACTTCTAGGACGAATAATCGGCTCACCAGTGGGATTATATACTTTAATAGGCACTTTGCTATCATGACCAATAGTAACGAGGGTTTTTGCAATTACAATATTACTAATGCTGTGCAGCCTAGTATTTGGCATACAGACGCCCTGCAATCCTGGGTACAGTTTAGAAGTAACATTAGCCCATATCACCATTTCTGTATTGACTGGTATAGTAACCTTCTTACGAATTCGGACCCCTGACTGCTGAACTCAAAACTTACAATCCCGAAAATCTAATGAGATTCCCTTCTTAACTAAAAAGGTAGTACCCAAGATTAAAGGATGACTTGTATCCGTCATCACATAAACAGTTATATTATACTTCTATTATATATATAGTATACCATGTTTCCCATTTGGAGTTTGCAATTTAAGCTGAGCCAATCCAATAACAGGGACCTCAACATTATTTGCAACTGTAATTTTACATGAAGTATCTGGTATATATCTACAACAGTCACTGGGTAATGATCTGTAAAAGTGTTCTGAGACCAAATTAATTGCACTACCAGAATCTAATAAAGCTGCTACTTTAACTGATCCAATTGATACTGGCATGTAAATAAACCCATGATTGACAGGTGTAGTCTCATAATCATATTCTGTGTAACTGTCCTCCAAATGAGAAACATCAGCACTATCATCATTAGAACAAACACATTTATGCATAAAACAAAAACATTGTGGACACTTTAGAATATTGTCAAAATTGCAAGCATCACAATCAATGTCCCCCAAAAACTGTGCTTGACTTTTTAATTCTTCCTGAGGTTCTGTCCGTTTTCCGAGTGATCAGTCAGATTTACCGGTTGCAGTAATTTGCAACTATCAGCTGAGTGTCCATTTTGATGGCAAATCTGACATCTAATGTCTGGCCTTGCCCTACCTCTTGGTGAAAGATTACAATTTCGGCGCATATGTCCCGCTCCCCTACAGCCATAACAATTGAAGTCTGAACCTTCAAAGTTTAAATCCTGCCGACTCTGTGACGACGACTGCTTCTTTAAGCACAATGCACTAACAGTCTTTTCTAATGAACGTACTTTATCGCGAAGTTCTTCAACTTCTCTATGATTGGCGGATTCCATGTCTCCAGCTTGGCCTGTCTTTGTCTCCTGAATACAGTGTTTTGTCAAATTCACTCTCGGTGTAGGCACGTGAACTCTATAGCCATAAGCTTCCCCCGTTTTCGCTGATACCATGACATCTAAATGGGATTTAGGCGATCCTGCACGAACAAAGAAGGTAAGTTGCTTCGGCAAGCCCTCAATAAATTTGACTAAGATGTCCATCTGTGACTTTCGCAAACGCGTGGCTTTATCAATTAAACTACTGTGGAACTCTTCAATAGGTTGTCCCGGGGCTAGCTTGGAATTCTGAAAATATTCTGCTTCAGTCCACAATGCTGGATTACATTGTGAGTCAATGTCAATATATTTCTCATGAAAAGCATCTTTCACGACTCTCTTTGTCTCACAGGCAAAGACAAAAAAGATGTTAATGGAGGTCCTTCTAAATGCAAATGGAAGGCAGCTACCCTCCTTTCACTATCATCAAAAGCAATCTTATTCAATGTAGCATAGGACATGAACTCTGCTAGAAATCTCTCTGGACTCTCTGAACTCAGTCCATGAAATTTATTAATATTTAATTTGACAGCCATTATACTATTATCATCAGAATCACTGTCACTGCTAGATATAAATTCTTTTCTGCTAGAATTCTTTATTGGTGATGGTGATGGTGTTGAAATATGAATGTCCACAATATCGACTGGATTCAGGAATGGTAACGAAATCACTGGATCATCCGAAAAGCTATTTAGTCCAAACTGTCCGGTAATACGGCTACCGTACAAATTGTCATTTTCCATAAAATCATCGTAATTCCCGTCAACATTTTGCTAAGTCGACATTAAAACACATATATCACACCGTTAAATGTTCATGAAATGTTATTAACACTGTTCATTATGAATTGAAGTTGAAATTATTATCGGCAAAAGTAGCGTGGTTTCGGAACTCAAAAATGTTTTATTAAAATTGTCATTAAAGTTCAAACCAATCTAATTAAAATTAGCTCCACTATTACATGTGGATCTAAAGACAGCCAGTTGGAGCTCATGTCCACCAATCAAAACCTTACTTGCAGAATCCTGCCAGTGATTTAAAAATAATTTGAAAACATTCCGAATTATCCTGAGGGTATACGACATGTTTCGTGTGAATTACGAATGCCTTAAAACATGTTTTATTTTATAAAATAAATAATTTGTAATGTAAAACTGAAGACTGATTTAGTTTTTATAACTTTATAAATAAATAAATAATTTTTAATGTAAAATTGAAAACTGATAACCCACCCCGTACGTATTGGTATGGTTCGCTGTACTGCGGCCACTAAAATAGACTCGCCCGATATTTTTAGAATTTGTATGCTCCCAAATAACGTTATAAAAGGCGAAGTGTGATTGGTCAATATTTAAATTATTATTTACAGACGAAATGTTACCTGGACATTGGGGACTACGCAGTGTTGTTAGTTTTAAATCACTGGCAGGATTCTGCAAGTAAGGTTTTGATTGGTGGACATGAGCTCCAACTGGCTGTCTTTAGATCCACATGTAATAGTGGAGCTAATTTTAATTAGATTGAGTTCAAACGAACGATTCTCCATGCCTTTATGCATCTCCACCATGTTAGACCATCGTTCCTCCATCGATTTCACTGCTCTGGGGATGAGTCAGCGGGAGAAACAATAAAAAAACACCCCAAAAAAACACGTTATCTACAGCAACGTTTTTTTTATCTCCCTTGATTTAAAAAAACAACAACCCCCCCCCCCCCCACACACACACCACACACACACACACACACACACACACACATTCTGAGTTGTTATAAATTTGGCGCCGCTTATGTAGCGGATTGAATATTTAATTTTAATAAACTAATTAAGAAAATGAGGATGTGATTTACACAACACTCGTGACAAGAAAAATACTACTGTATCGGTGCTTTGAAAATTGCGCGAACGATAGTTTCGTTCACGCTTTGCTCGTGAAAAAAGATTTTTTTTTCATGTAATAAATTTATGTCATGGTTTGCGTGGTTGTAATGGGTTACGCAAAATTATTTTTTAAAACCCTTTTACACAAATTACCAATTTTGAAATGTTTTACGCACGATCTATTCTAAATGGTAAAATATTATATTAAAAAAACAAAAACAAAAACAAACCATTCTCGAAACTGCATATTCATCTTACACGACAAAAACCGTTATAAAATTTATTGTGATCAAAATCGAATGAATGAATGAATGAATGCACGAATGCATGAATGCATGAATGAATGAATGTTTAACGACACCCAGCACGAAAAATACATCGGCTGTTGGGTGTCAAACTATGGTAAATGCAAAACTTAAGTGATGATGATCATCAAGATATCAATTCAACAGTTAAATAAAAACACAATGTAAAGAACTGTGCAAAAAATACAAATATCACAGATAGATAAAATTAAAATTTAGAATAAAAGTCAGTATCAAGTAAAAATTGTAATAAAACTTCTGGATGGAACTGAAAGGATTTCATCACATTTCGTTGTCCAAATATATCTTTTCTAGTTTCTTTGAAATGTGGCACTTCACCAAAATGTGGCGTACCGTCAGACACTGACAGTGCTCACACTGAGGTGGAGGATATTTCTTCAAGATAAATGAATGGGTCAAGTATGTATAACCGACGCGAGCACGACACAAGTCTATTTCATGAGGCAAATCCAAAGCAGACTTGGCAGCAGAATCTGCCTTTTCATTTAACATTACCCTGATGCCAACATGGCTAGGCACCCAACAAAATACAATGTCTTTATTGGCAATTAATAACAAGACGCATTTTCGTATCATCATCCCAATTAAGGGATGGTCGAGCTTGTGATCAAAATCGTATCTGCGTTCAAGGTAGTCGAAATGGTATTTTGGTAAGGTTATGATTCCTTGCACGAATCGCTGTCTAGTACTTCGTATACGGGAGGACTGCCACTCATAGGCCGCCTGTGGGAAGACTGCCAGCCCTAGCCAAGCATATAATTATAATCGAAGCTGATGTATTTGTTCTTGTTACCCATCAACTCAGTTAATTCTTTCATTTGTATTTTGGTAACCAGCCTGGTGGCATCAACGGCAATGAAAAGGTCTGCCTTGAATTGTCCCCATGTCAGAATGGATTCACTAGTTACAATGCCAATAACGTTAATTTTTTTTTTCAGTGTCAGTAATTCAAAATGTCAAAACGATATTACGTAGACAACGCTCAGAACCGCAGACTTGGACGCGTTGGTTTACCACATGGTACGGCGGTATACTCTCCTGATGGCTTTTCGTCAAAGACGTATGTGGACAACGCTCAGAACCGCAGACTTGGACGCGTTGGTTTACCACATGGTACGGCGGTATACTCTCCTGGTGGCTTTTCGTCAAAGACGTATGTGGACAACGCTCAGGACCGCAGCCTTGGACGCGTTGGTTTACCACATGGTACGGCGGTATACTCTCCTGTTGGCTTTTCGTCAAAGACGTATGTGGACAACGCTCAGGACCGCAGCCTTGGAAGAGTAGGAATAGAACACGGAACAGCTGTTGGTACGTCTAGTATAATTATAGTGTTAGCTAATTTTAGTAATTGTAATAAACACGGTAGACTACCGAATTGCTTTTTATATCAGCTTGTGACAAAAAAAAAACCCAAAGAAATGTTTCATTTAACGACGCACTCAACACATTGTATTTACAGTTATATGGCGTCAGACATATGGTTAAGGACCACACAGATATTGAGAAAGGAAACTCGCTGTCGCCACTTCATGGGCTACTCTTTTTGATTAGCAGCAAAGGATCTTTTATATGCACCATCCCACATACAGGGTAGTACAAACCACGGCCCTTGATATACCAGTCGTGGTATAGCCCAATGTGCCCACTGACGGGGATGGGCCCACTGACGGGGATCGATCCCACACCGACCGCGCATCGAGCGAGCGCTGTAGCACTGGGCTACGTCTCGCCCCCAGCTTGTGACAAGCATCAGAAACAATAAAGTAACGTTGAAAGGAGAGAGACACATACAGATAGAGAGGAAGGAAATGTTTTATTTAACGACGCACTCAACACATTTTATTTACGGTTATATGGAAGGAAGGAAATGGTTTATTTAAAAGTAAAGTTTGTTTTATTTAACGACGCCATTGATTTTTTTTATCTTATCATCGGCTATTGGACGTCAAACATATGGTCATTCTGACACTGTTTTAGAGGAAACCCGCTGTCGCCACATAGGCTACTCTTCTTTGACAGTCAGCAAGGGATCTTTTATTTGCGCTTACCACAGGCAGGATAGCACAAACCATGGCCTTTGTTGAACCACTTGTTGGATCACTGGTCGGTGCATGTGGTTTACACCTACCCATTCAGCCTTTTGGAGCACTCACTCAGGGTTTGGAGTCGGTATCTGGATTAAAAATCCCATGCCTCGACTGGGATCCGAACCAAGTACCTACCAGCCTGTAGACCGATGGCCTAACCACGACGCACTCAACACATTTTATTTACGGTTATATGGCGTCGGACATATGGTTAAGGACCACAGATATTGAGGGAGGAAACCCGCTGTCGCTACTTCATGGGCTACTCTTTTCGCGTATCAGCGAGTGGGAATAATTTTTACATGCTCATATACCACTAGAGTTTCTAGCATGTCCGTCCCGGGGCCTGTCTCTGGATAACCAGTGACTTGCTCCGGGACAGACGATTATCAGCAAGGGTCTTTTATATGCACCATCCCATAAACAGGATAGCACATACCACGGCCGGAGCGAGAAATAGCCAAATCTAAGCATTTGTTAGCAACTCGAAAAGATTTATTTGGACAAAGAAATGTGATGGAATCATTTCGATTCCATCCAGAACTTTTATTGCAGTTTTTACATGATACTGACTTTTATGCTAAATTTTAATATATATCTATGATATTTGTATTTTTACATAGTTCTTTACACTGTGTTTTTATTTAACTGTTGAATTTTTATATTGATGTTGATCATCACTTTAGATTTGCGTTTACCATAATTTGACCCCCAGTAGCCGATGTATGTTTCGTTCATTCGATCCCAAACCGACCGAGAGAGAGAGAGAGAGAGAGAGAGAGAGAGAGAGAGAGAGAGAGAGAGAGAGAGAGAGAGAGAGAGAGAGAGAGAGAGAGAGAGAGAGAGAGAGAGAGATTTACTATTGAAATTGTTTATATCGAGCATCGTTTAAAAATAATAATAATATTTCGACGATCATATGATTAGGTTACTTATATTTGTTGTTTGGACTCATTTTCTGGGGTTTTTTTTTTGTTCTTTTGTTCTTCGTCTTTAGTGTCTAGATCTGGTAGGTCATCTGCATCTGACAGGGAATTGAATGAAAAACTCGACAAGATGACTGTGTTTTCACCTGAGATCTTAGACATGGGCGTATGTGGACTGGAGGGGTTGATTTGCCGGAAATTTTACCCAGATAAAAACTGCCTGAAGTTTTCCCACTGTTTTCCCACTGTTTTGCCCGAATTTGGGGGGGGCAATTGCCCCCCCTGCCCCCCCGGGTCGTACGCCCATGGCTCAGATCTACAAGGACAATCCACTGAAAAGACGACTGGACAGGGTTTATGTCGATAACGACTACAACCGCAAACGTAGACGTGTAGGCAAACCACTTGGGTCGGCATTCAGAAAGAATAAGAGGTACAGAGATACGGAATTGAACCGGCAACTAGGCGGAGTTGGACAGAAGTGGGGAACCTGTCGACAAACCAGACAAGCCACGACTACAGAGCTGCTTGGGGATCTCATAGCCTACCTTAATATAAAGGTTAGTGTGTTCAAATACGCAGCTAAACATCATCATCTCGCCTCCTCATCTTTAATGATGCAAAGCATCAACACAACTACAACTTCAGGCGCATGAGCAGGAATTTTAGCAGGGAGTGGGGGAGTCGAGTGTTTCTAGACGTTTATAAGGTTTCGCGTCATGCGCCCCTGTATAATCTATTGAGAAAAGAGAAAATTTGTTTAATCAGGGAAGGGTTTTGACCCCCAAAACTCTCCCCCTGCACACGCGCCTGGTGTTAAAATACACAGCTAAATGTCCGAATCTGGCTTCCTCATCTTGAATGATGTAAAGCAATAACACAACTACACTTTCAGGCGATATTCACGAGCACCAATGTAAACGATATTTGGAACAGACGACATAAAAACTGAATGAATGAATGAATTAATTAATTAATGTATATATGTTTAACACAAAAAGAAATATATTGATTACTGGGTCTCAAACAAAGCTACATGTATATGAATGAATTAATGATAAATAAAAATAAAAAAACTTAAGGAAGGAAGGAAGGAAGGAAATGTTTTATTTAACGACGCACTCAACACATTTTATTTACGGTCATATAGCGTCAGACATATGGTTACGGATCACATATATATATATAGATAGGAAACCCGCTGTCGCCACTTCATGGGCTACTCTTTTCGATTAGCAGCAAGGGATCTTTTCTATGCACAGACAGCATAACACATACCACGGCCTTTGATATACCAGTCGTGATGCACTGGATGGAGCGAGAAATAGCCCAATGGGCCCACCGAAGGGAATCGATCCTAGACCGACCACGCATCAAGCGAACACGTTACCACTGGGCTACATCCCGCCCCCAGGGAGTGGGGGTTGGCGTGTTTCTAGACGTGTATAGGGGTCGAGTCATGCGCCCCTGTATAATCTATTGAGAAAAGAGAAAATGTGTTTGACCAGGGAAGGGTTTTGACCCCGAACACCCCCCCACCCCCACCCCCCCCCCCACCCCCCCCCCGCACACGCGCCTGGTGTTAAAATACGCAGCTAAATGTCCGAATCTGGCTTCCTCATCTTTAATGATGTAAAAGAAATAACACAACTACACTTTCAGGCGCATGTGCAGGGATTTTAACAGGGGGAGGAGCGTTCTAGACTGTGACGATCGAAGTTTATGGGGAGGTCGAGTCATTCTTCCAAAGAAAATATATTGAAAAACAAATTGAAAATGTTCTTGAGCAGAGAGGGGTTCTGGTCCCCAAATATCTTCCCTTGCACACTACCCTGAACTTTTGAGGGTACATGGTCTGTTTACAACAGTGTGCGGTATTTCTGTCTAAAACTTACTTTATTGCTTGAAACTGTAATTACGCCGCAGTTGTAACTGGTAAATCAATCTTCACTGAAGAGATTCGAACCAGGGATCATCGGTGCAGGTCTAGCTACTAATTGGGCTAATAGACCCACTAGCTACGACCAGGATGAGAACTTTATACCAACAATATTACATACTCCCCCGCCCCGAAGTGAAGCTACGTCCTACAGTTATTTGGACCAATGTGTAGATAAACTGTTACGGGTCTTGACTGGGTTATAATTGTATTCGTTTGACTGTATGCATGTGATCATATAGTTTTAATATTTATAACCTATATACAGAATCTTAATGAAATGGGAGAAGAAAGTCGTGTATCCAATTTGAATGACGTATTAGTTTTGACGTAACCAATTCTTCATTTCTATGTCAGAAAACGTACGAATTCCCCGCTGAAGACTATGGCGTTGCAGACGAGGATCAAGACGAGGCCATGGACTACGCCGTCGACCAATTCAACCAACAGCAGAAGGTGGCACAGTGGCAGGAAGACACAGGCACAATTTGGCAGCCCAGAACAGACCTGGGTCCGGTGGACAACCACGTCGACCAACTGCAGGAAATGGCACAGTGGCAGGAAGACACAGGCACAACTCGGCAGCCGAGAACAGATCTGGGTCTCGTGGACAACCACGTCGACCGACAGCAGGAGGTGGCACAGTGGCAGGAAGACACAGGCACAAGTCTGCAGCCGAGAACAGATCTGGATCGCGTGGACAACCACGTCGACCGACAGCAGGAGGTGGCACAGTGGCAGGAAGACACAGGCACAACTCGGCAGCCGAGAACAGATCTGGATCGCGTGGACAACCACATCGATCGACAGCAGGAGGTGGCACAGTGGCAGGAAGACAAAGGCACAACTCGGCAGCCGATAACAGATCTGGGTCTCGTGGACAACCACGTCGACCGACAGCAGGAGGTGGCACAGTGGCAGGAAGACACAGGCACAACTCGGCAGCCGAGAACAGAACTGGATCGCGTGGATAACCACGTCTACCGACGGCAGGGCATGACACAGTTGCAGGAAGACACAGATATAACTCGGCAGTCGAGAACAGATCTGGGCCACAAGGACGACACAAGAGGACATCTGATCAGATACGACGAGCTACAGCTAGGCAAACAGATAGGACCTGCGTATCGTGATGCATTTTTTTTGTTTTTGTTTTTATTTTTGTTTTTGTTTTTTTGTTTTATATAAATATTTATTATCCCCAGATCAAGTGGTTGGAGAAATCTACCCGGATGTGACTCAGGTCTATACAGACGGGTCGAAAGACCCAACCACTGGTAAAACAGGAATGGCCTTTGTTATTAATAATTTTAAATATTTAAGGAAACCGATAGCCATTAGGGCTAGACTATCGGATAACATTTCAGTTTATACATCAGAATTAATGGCCATACTGTATTCCCTGAAATGGATTGAAAAATATCATGTTAATAATAGCCCCAATAGATATGTCATCTTCTCTGACAGTCTTAGTGCCCTGCAAGCAATCAATGGAGCCCATAGTATCAGATCGGAAATTATAAATAAAATTTATAAAATATATTTTAATATTGCTGCTCTGGGTATCCAAGTCGTTATGGAATGGGTTCCGGCTCATATTGGAATATCTGGTAATGAAGCAGCCGATGCCAACGCTAAAAAGAGTTTGCTGGAACCGGCAGTCGACGTTCCAGTAGAACATAATGTTAACGAAATAAATTCCATAGCTGAGCCACACCTGGTAGCTCTGTGGCAAACCGAATGGAACCACAGAGCCAGGGTGTGGCATGCCTACATTAAACCAAAAGCGACCACTCCTGGGCCAGTTTCTTTTAATGTTAAGGTAACTAGAATTATTGCAAGACTTAGAATGGGTGTCTCTTCGGCTTTAAATGATGTTAGATTTAAAATTAAAAAAGTTAAGTCACCCAACTGTTTAGTATGTCATACAATCGAAGATGTTAATAATTTTTTGATAAAATGTACTAAACATGACAAAATTAGACTGAAACTGGTTAATTATTTTATTAAAATTAAATTAGAGTTTAATGCTTATAATTTATTAAATCCACCTAAAGAATATAAAAATACAATAGACAGGTTGTTGGTCGCTTTTGTATATCAATCTAAAATAAATATATAATATTATAGGGTTCTCCTGGGGGCGGTTCCTGCCATAGCCTAGGCATTGTTAGATTGGTGCAAATGTGGCAGGCCCGTTCCTTTTATGGGACCACAATAAATAATCACTGTTGGTGGGCTGGGTAATAGCACTCATTATTGTTTGCTCCTCACCCCTTCTGGGGTTGGAAGGATGTTACCTGCGCCCCTACTGTCCGGTCTTTCGCCCCTTCCGTCTGCAATGTCGCGCCTGGCTTGCTGGATTTTTTATTTTAATGTAATGTACCGGTTTTAAAATTATTTTAATTATATTGTATATAAATAGTATAATGTATTTTAATTTTTAAATTAATTTATATTGTGGTGTGGGTGTTTGAATGATTTTTTTTTTTTTTTTTTTTTTACTTCGGGTTGATGATGGGGTTGCTATCTGGCAGTAACAGCCCCCTCCTCGCCGACCAAATATATTGTATGAACTGCTTTTAATTTTTATTGGGTGTTTATGTTTTAAAATTGATAGGTTTACAAGCGTGCTCTTTTAATTTGTTTTAATTTATTTTATACGTGTTTTTAACTTTATTGAGATAGAGGGAAATGGGACCCTGTGGCGGCTGCTTAACCTCCTTTAATCAACCTCCTACTAAATAATAATAGGGCTAAAATAAAGAGTTTCTGTACTATTTGTATTTTTGAAATGCTCGTTCTAAATTTGCGACAAAGTTTTAAATTAAATGGATTATATATTTTATATTAATTATTATTTTTAGAATTGCGCAAATAAAAACTAATTATATAATATCCGTATTCCCCATTGGTTTAATTTCAAAATTGTCCTAAGTAATTTCTGTCCCGGATTGGGCCCCTGGCCTCCAGAGACCGAACCCGGGGTGGACATGCTCGAAGCCTTAGTGGTATAGGAGCATAGGAAAGTCTTCACACACACCAGATCAAGCAGACAATGTCAAGGTTGGGGAGCCTTGAATCATTGCTGTACAATGATGATAGATGTTCAATCATGATTACAATTGATACAATTATTTATTTCATTTAAAAATATATGTCTGTTGTTCTGCTATAATGAAAGTGAAGTGCATCACAATATATGCTTTTCTAACTAGATTAATTTGGTAGTGATACCATTATTTAATCAGACAATACTTAATATAACAACATTATTTATCATTTGTGATTTAACTTATTTTAAATCAACAGAATAGATAAAGTTTCTATTAAAAATTGTTACAATTGCGATGCTTTGCATGTTGGTGGTTTTATAGTATTTTCTGATATAAATGCTCTCTATCTACATACAAAACAAAATCTAGAACAAAATTTAACTACAAAAAGAAGAAAACTATTTAGATATATGAATTCACAGACACTGGTTGGTTTTGATCGGGGGGAATGGGGGGGGGGGGGAGAAAGAAAGAAAAAAATAAGGGGAGGGAAGAGAGAAGAAACATAGAAGTAGAAATAAAATCACTTGTAATGCGCTAGTAATTCCAAACAAGTCGAAAGGGAAAATTAATGATTTAAGAAATAAAAGAGTCAGTTGAAAAAAAGAAAGACAAAAGTTTTTTCTCCGATTCTTAAATGAAGAGATTGAACCATTTCCCCCAATGTATATTAAATTTGTCTATTCACAATTTTTAATATAAATATATTTTTCAATTTGAAATTTGTTTTTCAGGATATGTTCGATAGCATTTACATGTAAATCTTTGTGAAGTATTTTCATATTATAAATATAATATTTTATATTGAATATTAACCAGTTCACTACATAAGTTAGTTCGCCATCCACAATCCCAAACATAATAGGTTTTTTTTTATCTAAAGAGGTGCCAATTCCTGTTTTATAAAAAAAAAATCCACTTTTCAACAGTTTTCCATAGGTTTCGTACTTTATTGGAATCATAAAAAAAGGTGCTGTAAAGTCTCCGGTTCATTATTAAAGAAAGTGCATTTATTAGAATCTACGTAATGAATCATATGAAGAAATGTATTAGTGGCAAGAATTCTATGAAGCAGTCTGTACTGGAACCATCTTAAAGTTGTATCTTTCAGACATTTAAATGGCAAAACATAATATTTCCCCTAAGTATAGCAATCACAGTTCAAACCCTTATTTGCATATTTTATCTGTGACTTTGGAATTATGCTTTTATAGTTCAATATGTTGTACATGTCTTTACTTCCAGTATTTTTATTTAACACAATTTTCAGTTTGAAAGGTAAAATTGGGCTTTGAATGCAAACAAATGTTTTATGAATAAGGTTTATTGAATACAAAAATGATTTTACAGCATTCACTAATGATCCGTAGTTCACAAAGTTAGTATTTGGCATCATATTTATTTCTAAAAGCTTCAAATGTAAGGATATTTCCTTCAGTGTCAAGTAAGTCGTGTATAAAAACAATTTCCTTTTTATGTAGTTACCATATAAAAACGGTTTATTGTCTTTTAGTATCTTAGTATTATACCAAATATTCAGTCCTTGAATATCTTCAGTAGTCTGTATATTTTGCTTTTGTTGTATTGTTAACCAACTAAATAAAACATCTTTCCAAAACAAGTTTTTAATACTATCTTTTTTACGTATAATAAAACAGTCCCCGTGTATAATTAGGTCCTTAAAACTACATTCCCTGGAATATTTTTATTATTTAAGCATATAGAACAGAAAATCCAATTACGTTTGGTGCATATATGACGCCGCACTCCGCATTGGTTTCACTACGCTGGCTTATCTAGGTCAAAAACAAAGCCATGATTTTGAAAGTGGAACACTTTTAACGGGCTCGTACCGATCTCGGTTTTCATTGGCTTATCACAAGTATAGAATTCTCCAACAAGAGATCACGTGAGATTTCGCAATTTTTGAACAAATTTAACTCTTGATTGAGGGGTCGTCTCATATCTCCAAAACATATTTATATCCATAGAGGTATGGTACAACGCCTTTCCAGGGGTCGGTGAGTGGGGGATTTGCCTTGAAATTTTGACAGTGGCCAGCTGTTGGCATACGCGTTACATGTAAGGTGGTAGAGGAAGAGGGTACTGTGTTCGATTTACGTAACATTTTTCAAGACTATATGTTATTTCTATTCATTACTTAGACCTAAAAAGGTGTTTTTTGGAAATGCGCGGTCAGTCTAGGATCGATCCCCATCGGCGGGTATACAGAAAAACATGGTATATGATATCCTGTCTGTGGGATGGTACATATAAACAATCCCTTGCTAAAAAAAAAAATGTAGCGGGTTTCCAAAGCGCGTGTGCAGGGATTTCGGCGGGGTTGGGGTTATAGACTGTGTTAAGCGAAGTTTATATGGAGCCATGCTCCCCCCAAAAATACATTTCAATTTTTTTTTAAGCTTGGGCAAGTAAGGGTTTCGATCTCCAATACCCTCCCCCTGCATATGCACCCGATTCCTCTCTAAGATTATATGTCGAAATTACCAGATGTTAGACATCCAACAGTCTATAAAAATTGTTCAAAAATTGCGAAATCTCAAGTGATCTCTTGTTGGGGAATTCCACACTTGTGATAAGCCAATGAAAACCGAGATCGGTAAGAGCCCTTCAAAAGTGTCCCACTTTCAAAATACTGGCTTTGTTTTTGACTTGGATAAGCCAGCGTAGTGAAACCAATGCGGAGTGCGACGTCATATATGCACCAAACGTAATTGGATTTTCTGTTCTATATGCTTAAATAATAAAAAATATTCCGGATACTGCCGTTTTAGTATTTATACCAGTAGTAGATTGAAATAACTTTACCCATTTGTTGTTATTAAGATAAAGTCGTTGTATCCATGATGATTTTAAAGATGTCATTATGTTCTGTATGTCAGGCATTTTTATACCCCCGTTTTTAAAATCTTGGGTTAATACTTCTCTTTTAATGTTTTCGGGTTTATTTCGCCAAATAAACTGGAAAAACATTTTATTTAAGTTTTTTATATTTGTTTTTGACAAGATTTGGTAATGCAATTAATAAATATGTAATTAAAGGTATTATTAATGTTTTTATAATTTTAACTCTACCTAAGACAGTCAGCTTTCTTGGTGTCCAAAGTTGCATCAAGTTCTGGATTTGTTTTAACTCAGAGGCAAAATTACATGTTATCATATCTTCTAAATGTATTGTAAAATGAATTCTAAGTAACATAAATTGATTTCCACCCCATTCTAATTACCAACGTGTATGGTGATAGACTTCTTTACTATGTTTTTTATTGCCTATCCAGATGGCTTTTGACTTGGTGTAATTTATTAAGTAGTATCATCAGCATATTGAGATATTAGATATTCTTCGCCATCAATAGTGATACCTTTGATATTTGCATTATTTTTAACTAAAATTGAGAAGATTTCAGAACAAATTATAAAGATATACAGTGACAGGGGGTCTCCCTGTCTACATCCTCTTTCTAATTTAAAAGTTTCTGATAAATAACAATTTTGCAGAACACTAGAAATGGAATGTGTTATAAAATGTTTTAATCCAACATTTTATTGAACTTTTAAAATTAAATATTTCATACGCTTTTTCAATAAAAGTCCATGATACCGAGTCAAAGGCTTTTTCGAAATCCACTAGTACTAACATACCAGGTATATTGTGCGTTTCAGTGTATTGCATTAGGTCATATATCAAACGTATATTCTCTCCAATATATTTCCTTTTACAAAACTTGTTTGATCTTTATCTATTATTTTATCTAAAACCGTTTTAATTCTATTTGCAATACAACCAGCAGCCATTTTGTAAGTGCAGTTCAAAAGAGTTATTGGTCGCTAATTTTTAAGAAATTGTCTAGGTTTATTGTGCTTAGGAATACATGTTTTTGCACGTGGGACATTTCTTCAATACTATAGCTGTAATTTAATGATCTGACTATAAAATGTCCCAAATCAGCCCAAAACATTTTGAAAAATTCGGCTGTGAATCCATCTGAGCCAGGGCTTGTTTCGTTCTTCATGTTTTTAAGTACGTTTAAACTTCTTCATATGCTATGTTTCCTTCTAGCGCTTGTGCTTCTTCATTTGTTATCTTATTAAAATTGTAACTGGATAGCTCCTCAACTATGTTAGTATTTGATTTTTCAGAATATAAGGTTTGGTAAAAACATTTGGTTTCCGTTAAAATATCTTTTTGGTCTGTTACTACTGTACTGTTATTTAATTCTATCCTTGATATTAATTTACTATAGTAATTTCTGGACTCCATGTTACAGAAATATTTAGTTGGCTTTTCGCCCTCTTCAATCCAGTTTGCCCTGGCTCGGATGCAATGCCCTTTACGTTTTCACTTCTCAATTCTATTAGTTCATGTTTTTTATCTTCTAATATGTTTATGTCTGTAGTATCATTTTCTTCCAATGATTATATTTCGTCACATAGATTCGTTTCTAATTCATTATTTTTCTCTTTTTATAGGCCGAATAGGATATTGTTTTCCCCCTTATTTCCATCAATAATGTTTCGAGGAACAATTGCTCATTTATTGTGAACTGTATTTCGTCTTTTGGAAGCAAGTTGATGTATTCTGAATTATAGATTAAAATGGCATTTGAGAAGTTATGTTATTTATAATATCTTTAGTAATTTTTACATACTCTTTGTCTGATAGCAATGAATTATTAAATTTCCATAGACCATTACCCTTTTGAATTGCATTTAACTTTAAGAGCAATATTACACTAGAATGGTCTGACCTATAGCTATTGTCTATTAAAACTATCAATCGACATAAATGCCACGGATATAAATACTACCACCCCTCACACTTAAAGTGAATCAGAAAAAAATGGGGATCAAACTGCTCGTTTCTGAGATAATGAGTAGCGTCTATGACTACCCTAGTTCCGCACAAAATTCGAGTACTTTTTTTTACAGGTACCCCATTTCAAGCACAAGGCTACTTGACACATTGGTACTAGATGAAATAAAATTGCATTTTTTTTTTTACCCAGATAAAACTATTATTTTTTACAACCAACACACTCACATTTATAACCAATCACAGGACTTGTGGTGTTCACTTCTCTATCAAAAGTTGGGTGCACCTCGAACTTTGACCCAGCCGGAAGTTATTTGGTTTAGTACTACCTATACTCATAACATACATTTTTCAAAAAGTGTCCTGCTATGTGTCTTTATGACAACCAGGGTCTGGTGTATTCTGACAACCTCACTGGAACTGTTGTTTCTACAGTGCAACCTAATATAATGTACACCTCAAAAGGCATATATATTGCACACAGTTTTGTACAAATGCAATATGTCATATTAAACAATAAAATGTTTTAAAATAAAACTCCTGAAGATATTTACTTTCAGTTGGGTGTGTGTACTCAGGTATATATGTAGAGACAACAAAGACAGTCAGAGTACCTCTACCCCTTTAAAGAATTCCATTAAAACACATGCACTTGATTGACCCCTAGATTATGAAGACCTTAACAGGCACATCAAAGAAATATCAGTATTAAAAAAATGCACTGTCTGAGGAAGGAAACACCAACATGACTGTACCTGTATGAAGTAATGACTTAAATGTCCTGAACATTAGTGTTGGGAGGAAATCCTGTATGCTGGGTGTGGGTGTCTTCAAGTTACCAGGTGTGAGAATTTCAAATCCATCGGCCATGCTGATTTTCATAATGAATCATCAAAACCATTGCCAGCCACCAACATTCCTGATTATATTTTATTTATAACCTACTGTAGTTGGAGGTTTTAATAGTTGTGATATGTGGAATTATCATGCAGCTTTCACATATTTATTTTTGATTAATTACTGAAAAAAGCAATTTTTAAATGACAAAATTATCCGAACATCTATTTTCTTGCATTATTTTCTAATCCAGATGAATACAATATGTATATTGGATGTATTCCTACAATCTGTAATCCAGCATTTTATTTAGCTAGTAACATTAGGTAATACAGCTTTAACAATAAAATAAATTATCAACTTAATCCAAGGGAGATAATCAAATCTGAACAAAAATGGTTTTGAATCTAGTATGAACTCAAAATGCTGTTCATGAGAGATAACTAAGTAATTATTAAGAAAACAAATTGATCCGGAGATCTAAATATATGTTTAACAACCTTATTGTTATGTATAAATAAGAACAGAAGGCAAAATAGGGACAACAAATTTAATTATGTTTTTGGTAAAGTTTTTCTTCAAATTTACTTTAAATTTTGCATAAAACTACAAACCTGTCGAAAATATACCTTAGCACCCTATAAATATCTCAAAATGACAATAAAAATCAAGGTTTTTTTTACAAATTTGAGTTTTCAGAATTTCATACATGAAAAATTAACTATGTTAATGGAAACTAAAGACATTAACCCACTATTGGCACATGCTATTTTTAATATAAAAATAAATTGCTATTAAAATCTTAGTTCAGGTTGCCTGTATATAATACCATATTTAAGGGCAGTTGTATATGGCATGTCAAATACCATGTAAAAAGAAATTTTTGAAATCTTTACAGTATGAATTATAGGCCAAAACCAACTTTTCCTTAGTGCTAACTTTGATTCAAACTCCATTCAGAGCCATGTACAGAGATTATTGTCACGGTCAAGGTCATTGTGAACTTGCATGGTTGAGTGATGGCTAATTAATCAACCAGTATAATTTAATTAAATAAAATTACAAAACCATAATATTTTTTATTATGCACTGAATATAGAGTATAGGGTGTATACTGCCAAATCAAATCCCATGGACGACAATAGTAACATATGTGGTTAAAACTCCTACCTGCAGCGTATCAATCGACATAAATGCCACGGATATAAATACTACCACCCCTCACACTTAAAGTGAATCAGAAAAAATTGGAGGTCAAGCTGCTCGTTTCTGAGATAATGAGTAGCGTCTATGACTACCCTAGTTCCGCACAAAATTCGAGTGTATTTTTTTACAGGTACCTCATACATGTATCAAGCACAAGGCTACTTGACACATTGGTACTAGATGAAATAAAATTGCATATTTTTTTCACCCAGACGAAACTATTATTTTTTTACAACCAACACACTCACATTTATAACCAATCACAGGACTTCTCTATCAAAAGTTGGGTGCACCTCGAACTTTGACCCAGCCGGAAGTTATTTGGTTTAGTACTACCTTTAGGATAGTTATTATGTAGATTGTTTTTCGTGTCTAGATCTTCATTAAGTACGAAATTAAAATCTCCACATATTATATATGTCATTTTCAAACTCTTTTATATCTTGTAGAATATTTACAAACAAACTCATTGTTTGGTCCATATATATTTATTATTGTTATTTGTTCTTTGTTGATAGTGATATCCAGTATTATAAAGTTTCCTGAATTATCAGTTTTCATTTTGTGTATTTTATATTCAAATGTATTATTTAACATTATCGCAACTCCTCTAGCATCACTGGAAAAAGAGTTAAACAAACATTTGTATCCCCACGGTGTTTCTATATATGGTTCTAAATCAAGTGTGAAATCGGTATCTTGCAAACAGTAAATGTCAAATTGTTTACATTTTGCGGATAAATTAATTGTTAAATATTATGCCAATGCGTGCACACACAGAATCACACACCAACATATTGTGATTATTCAATGCTGACCAACACACACACACACATGCACACACACGCACGCACGCACGCACGCACGTACACACACCCAGTGTCTGTATCGTCTAGACAACATGTTGATCAATGAAAAAATAGCAACATTTAAATGACAAAAATAATAAGCTACACCCTGTCTCACATATATGCACATGTATACACAAATATGTTGTTCACACGTACGTGCGCACACACATCATTTAAATAACAAAAAATAGCACACATATAGGCCTACACAAATATGTCGCGCACGCGCGCACACTCACCATTTAAATAATAAAAACAATACGCATATATACAAATATATCACACGCATGCGTATATACACATACACGCACAGACACATACATGCACACGCGGACTGTATCATCTAGACAACATGTTGATCAATGAAAACTAGCAACATTTAAATGAAAACATAAGCTACACACTGTCTCATATACATGCACATGTATACAGAAATATGTTGTTCACACGTACGTACGCACACACCATTTAAATAACACAAATAATCCACATATATACAAATATGTCGTGTACGCGCACACACACACCATTTAAATAGTAAAAATAATACGCATATATACAAATATATCGCACGCATGCGTACACACGCACACACACATACACACATACACACATGCCCGCAAGCACACAGACACACGTGCTACATAATCAACACATATTATCTTAATATCTGCAGAAAACTATATTAAGTCATTTGACTTGTCGGTGACGAAGAACATCATTGGTAGAAACAAAATTAATCAGTGATGTTAAATAGCAAAATATACACACACACACACACACACACACACACCGCAACATACAAACAAAATTTTGAGGGCACGCACACCGAGCAAGGAACACAATTTGATTGTTTACATATCACCTAACACTTTTGGCATTGTTTTGGTATTGGAAGCCTAACTTTGTGGCAAGCAATCACTTATGTTTATTTATTTTTTTATTCGTTCGTCCGATTTTAGCTTAGCAAAAACGAATCCCGCTTTTGTCCATGCACTTTCCACGTTTTCATGTGACTTGACTTTGATCAGGTTTTGATAGTTCTCCTTGGTGAGATCCTCGCTGAGACCAATGCCAGTACCTTTCAGTTTCCTTCTGTTCCTCAGCACTTCTAATTTCTGCGTCCTCACTATAAACTTAACGACTCCGAGCTTGGTTGAAGGGATCCAGTCTGTGCGCTATACTAATGTCTCTAGTGAAAACTTTCACGCCAATTTTTTCTAATACTTCTACTGTCTTGCGCATTGTGTCTGTAATGCTTTCTTCTTTGTTTTCGTTCTTTACTCCAAACAAGCGAATGCTATCTTTCCGTGTATACTGCTCCAAATTATTTGTTCTGATAAGTGCTATGCCCGATGTTACATTTGCTCCTTTAATTTCTTCTTTTAACCGCTCATTTTCCTGTTTTAACTTGGTGTTGTCTTTTTTTTAGTTCATCATTATCTATCTGTATCTGGAAAAGTTTTGCTTCGAGTTTGTCGAGATTATCTTGGAAAGTTTGAAGTATTTCTTGTTTAATTTGGGTGAGACTTGCTTGCAGATCATCTTTAGTTATGGCTAAGTCAAGGGTTTTTTATTCATCACAGTTTGCTGATCAGTAGTTTTTTGAAGTGCACTTAATACAGAATCCTGTGTATCGTGATGAAGTTCATGGACATGAGTCTCTTTGATGCTCTATATAACCAGCAGGTGTGATTTTTGTCATATTCCCTTCGCCCCCCCCCCCCCCCCCCTCTCTCTCTCTCTCTCACCCCCTTCATCTTTCAGTCCATGTCTACGTAGCGAACAGTTTCATTCTACCAATAACTTTACCTCTACCATTCCATTCTGGTTTTCACATGTCTCCGTTTGTGCCCTATGCATACCTTTGTCTATATTTGTCTAGCTAATATTTCGTGCAGGGGTATGGTTTCCTTCTAAAAACCTATCTTATTTTGTTTGATTAGCTTGTGTCCACTAAGTCGTTTGGAATGGCTGAGTGGTTTGTTTGTTGTCTCAATGGTGGCGTATGTTGTATTTCACTTAATTTTACAAGGATGTCCCAATATTCGTAAGAGATATGTAAATTAGCTGTTGCTTGACACTAAATATTTCTGCGTGCGTATTGTGTCGTCAAGCGTTCATTTATTAACTCCTGTGAAACTACATAACCGTAAAACATGATTAGGGCCGTATTTCTGAACAATGTAGAGTCGAATGGGGGTTTGGCAAAATAATGGTTATTTAGTGCCTCGTCTGAATTCTTCAAAAAAGCATGTCATACCGACAGGCCACATCGTACATGTATGCTACATAAATCTGAATGACAAAACCGGTATCCGTTATTTAAAGACCGTATTTGTGCACAAGACATAGTGGTTAATTCCATGATTCTGTGTCTAGTGCCTCACCTTTAGGATGATAGCCGCTCCCGAGATCATTTATCGGACAATTCATCCTTGTCGCACCACCACCACATAGAGGACTGCCATTCCCGAGATCATGTATTGGACAATTTATCCTTGTTGCACAAGTAGAGGACTGCCATTCTCGAGGAGATCATGTATTGGACAATTCATCCTTGTCGCACCTCCACAGAGGACTGCCATTCCTATACTAGTTTACTAAATCGAAACTAGCACATGGGATAAATACACCAGTGATGACATGCATTCTACCGTTTCTTTTTAAATTTTGTTACTTAAATGAAAGAAAAAATGCGTACCAAATGAAACGAAAATATAAAACATATTGTGGTATACCGGTATATGGATGAATTTGCCAAAAGATCGCTACACATATACCAACTGTGGTACTTATAAGTATAATTCTGTAATAGAAGCTCATTGTATTGATGTGCCTGGAGTATTAATAAAATATTGAAAATTACTGACAGAAAACCTTACTTTAGGTAGTTTTGACAAAATAAAATATAAATGTAACTTAAATAAAACGTTTGTAAACTTTGAATTACGACCCAATAATAAAGAATAAATTTCATTTTTATTACAAGAATGAAGACAAAATATTGGAACAGCCAAGGTACGCAGTACCCCTGGTTTGTTTAAAATTGAAATAACTAAACTTCGTGTCTTTTATTTGAAAACTCGGGCGCGGATCCAGGGGTAGGGGGTCACAGGGGTCTCGTGACCCCTCATTTGGATAACATTAAGATTACAAGCCTGCTGTGACCCGTAAATATTTTTGATTACATTAGTCTAGGCTCAGGACATTGTGCAAGCACCTAAATTAAAAATTAAAATGATGCTAAATCTACTCTCATCCAAATAATTTCATGTACTACCATTTAATATATACATATACATATACACACACACACACACACACACACACACACACACACACACACACACACACACACACACACACACACACACACACACACACACACACACACACACACACATATATATATATATATATATAAAAATGGTAACATTTTCGGTCCCGGCTCTAAATTATATTATAAAATGTATATATTTCCCAATACACGAAACCACACGTAAATTATTTGTAATATATTTTGGACATTAGTTTAAAAAAAATTCAGTATTTTATTTAAGAAATTATGCTAAAATCTCATGTCCCTTGCAAGGGATGTAATTATATAAAGTTTAAAATCTCTCAATAATAATTTGGTATCATTTTCGAAAAGATAAAAATGAGAAACAAAGTAGGTTTAATTTTGTTTTATTAGTACTACACATAAAGACAATGTACTGAAGTAACAGAATATTATAATTGGCCATATCTCTGGCCAAGCTGAATTTTAAACAAATAAAATAATAATAAAAACAATAGTCTATGTTTTCTGTCCATGAGTAACAGTATGGACTATAACAGTTAGGACAATTTTACTATATTTTAGCAATTATGTACACAAGGCCAACGTCAAATGTAGAATGCCCGGTTGGTACATGGTGTGCTCTTAGACAACATAATTTCCTTAAATACTTTAATATGTAATATCTAATTTTGGCATATGCAAAGACAGTAACAGTATGGATGCTCAAAATTTGTATGCAAAGAAATGTATACCGAGTCAAATTAAAAACTTCGCAATCTAAAATTTGAATAAAGTCAATGAGTGCTGAAAGCAGGTACTTTTCAGGAATAAATATTGTAATGGCAATGTCTACACTCCATTTGAAGCCCATTACAGCCCACGTTACCCGATCCATAGCACGTGCACAGCACCATTGAGGCAAAAGTGGTTTTGCACGTGCTACTGGTCACGTGACTACAATAGCACACGTGTTTGCATCGTTACTTGCTCACAGTAGTCTGGCACAACGAAAAAATACATTAAAACGATATTTATTACGACCTGTTTTGATGCCACGCCTCAAAAATGTGCAGCGTGAACGTGCCGTCGGCATGTTACACACGGGAACGTCAGTAGCTGACGTTGCAAGATCGTTGGGTTGCAGTCGACAGGCAATTTATGATCTGTGGACACGAACGGGCACCATAGCTGATCGCCCCCGACCGGGAAGACCACGTGTGACGTCATAGGCTGAAGACCGTCATATTGTGTTACGTCACCTCCGCAACCGTTTCATGACAGCTACAGCAACCAGTAATGAACTTTTTAGACGTCGGGTGTCCTCGCAAACGATCCGAAATCGGCTGCGAACCGCTCACCTCCACAAACGGCACCCATATGTTGGACCCATTTTGACCCAATTTCAGCGACATCAGCGTCAAATGTGGGCACAACGGCACTTGCGATGGACTCGGAGGGAATGGAATAGAGTCATGTTTAGCGATGAATCAATAGTCACACTGCGATTTGCCGATGTCAGGCAGAGGGTTTAGAGACGACGCGGTGAACGTCATGCTCAGTGTTGTGTCAGTGAAGTTGACAGATTCGCAGGCGGAAGTGTAATGATTTGGGGTGTTTTCTTGTGTAAATGGACGTTCTCGACTTCTTGTCATCCGTGGCAACCTCAACGCTGCTGCATACCGCGACCAGGTGCTGGCCCAGGAACTTTTGCCCTCCATGGCAGCTCATGGTCCAGGCCTCATCTTTCAGCATGATAACGCCAGACCCCACACGGCCATCTTGACAAGGGATTACCTTAGGAACGCGGGCATCAATGTTATGGATTCCATCGAGCACTTCTGGGATGTGCTGGGAAGACGCCTGCGCACTCTCAGGTACCATTTTGACTGTTTGTGGTTTTGACGAATGCTGCGGGCGCATCGAACAGATTTTTGACTCAACATTTATTCCTGTTCTTTCTTTGGACGTCATACAATAAAAAAAAAAAAACTTATTTAACAAGTTTTTCCGTCATATTTACTAATTAGCCAAGATGAAACGGTTGTGAAGTTTTTAATTTGACTCAGTATACTTACTTGTTCAAAAAGCTGTGCCTTCTGGTCCAAGTTACTGAATTAAGACCACATTCAAATGATAAGACAGAAAGTGGAAGATCCTTTATAGGAAGTACAACAAGACCAAGTTCATGGAGCTCCAATTGTGAACAGTTTATGATGGAGACAACAGTATGGACATATATATGAGGGACACACATATTTAGTAAAAAACATTCCTAAAATATAATTATCAAAAATAAAGTATAATAGCTAAGTATTATTACTTAAAGGGACATTCCTGAGTTTGCTGCAATTTTAAAGATGTTATCGACTAACAGAGCATTTTTAACGATTGTAATTACATATCAAATATATTTTTCTGCATAAAATATTAATGGCTGTATATTAAACGTGTTTCTGGTCGTTCTAATATTTTTACTAGGTTAAATTTCATTTATTTCCTAATACGAAATTATTTGAAGACGGAATCCAGTTTGGGCTTTTTACAAATATCAAGACGACCAGAAACACATTGAATATACAGACACTGATATTCTAAACAAGAAAATATATTTAATATGTAAGTTTAATCGTAGAAATATTTTATTAGTCGGAAACATCTTACAATGCAGCACACTCAGGAAAGTCCCTTTAATATCTCATGATTACATTTATGCTGAAAAAGTTAAAGAATAAACTTTATATAACTTCATCCCTTGCGGGGGACATGAGATTTCGGCATAATTTCTGAAATGAAATACTGATTTGTTTAAATAATGTCCACAATGTATTACAAATAAGTATGGTTTCGTGTATTGATGTCAAAGTAGTATTCTGTGAAAAAAAGGGAAATATATACATTTTATAATATAATTTAGAGCCGGGACCCAAAATGTTACCATTTTAGATATTGACCCTTAAGATGTGACGCTACATTTTGAATTTTTACATAAAAACTGCATATAGACCTAATGCATGAATATTTGTAATGCACTTTATATGTTTTTGCATCGTCAATCGTGCCGGTGACGGACAATGGTCCTGCGCTACCTTTATACCCTGTCAGGTGACGGACAATGGTCCTGTGCTACCTTTATTCCCTGTCAGATGGTTCGGATCATGGCAAGGCCGCAGGGACGACACCTGGAGTAGGGGCCACACTCTGCAGGCAACGTTTTTAGTGGGGTGTCCAAACACAAGCCAGATCGGGCGCTATCCACTCATAAATAATATATATACAAATATTTATAAATATTGGGCATACTTAGAAAATATGCAATTAACAAGGAAGTCCTATTCTCTATGATACAATACAGCACATGTAACACAACATAGGTTGGCATGTTTGATTAAAAAACACACAAAAAAACCCAAATAACAAAACATTACAGTACAAAACACAAACATCTAAATTCAAATGCGTTATCAGTTTAATGACCACCATTAACAATAATTACAACAAATACCTGACGAACACACTGAAAGAATCTGGGAAAACTTCATCTATACAAACACATTAAGGATAATATGCAACTGCAGATTACCTAACATATATTAAAACCGTAAATTTAAGACAGACAAGATTAAAGATCTGTGCTCACAGACTAGAAATAGAAACAAGATGATATAGGAAAGTTGTAAGAAAAAGATAGCTTATACCGTCTGTGTAATCGGGGTGTAGAGGACGATTCGGTCCGGTATATCGAGGGGTTAGTGCCTTTCCACTTCAATCTGAGAAAACTGCACTAAAAACTTTGGAATGCACTTAAAAATCGGAAACTTAACGTTTGCTAAATATTTTGCTTTTAGATGCTAGCAGCTATTTGTTTTAGTGCAAAACTTGAAAGTTTTGTCAGCTAATAATAATAGATCATGATGTAATTCGATGAAGAAATATTTAATTTATTCTGGCTCCTGGAACTTGAACACCAACAGCTCCAACCAGCATGCCAGAGCAAGCTATTTTATAAACAGTTTTTCTTACAACCCAGCATGTGACAAATTGTGTGAAATCTCAAGTCAAGAATAATGTTATCTTGCAGTGAGTCCACGTGGCATACAGTAAACGTCGCAGCAGTTTTCGCAGCTCTGAAACACCTAATTGGGCCTGTGTTGTTAATACTTTGAAAACGTACTGGAGGCAGGAAGTAATTGTAAACAAATTATCTCTGGATGGCAGACACTGGCAAGGGTCATGAGTGTTTCCAGCTTTGTGCACAGTAACCTTATCCTACACTGAGATGGTGAATCGGGTTCCCTGGTATTGTAGCAGGTTGCTAGAAGCATTTAACAACTTTAGAAAAACAATTTGTCAAACAAAGCAAAGCCTTAAAACCAGTTATAACAGATATATTTAATACACTAAGTAAGCACGAAGTGTAAGCTATCAGAGTAAACTGCACCATATCTGTAGTGTTGAGATACTGACTAAATTAATAATGTTAATTCAACAGTTAAGATAAGTTAATACACAGTAATTTAACGAAACAAAATTAATACAGGGCCAGTAACTATATTCGGCATTTTTCCTTAAACGTTTTCATTCGTTGTAAAGTGTCTACGTTTTGACATGTTCTAAAAGAATTGTTCTTCAACTTAATGATTTAAACAGCGATTTAGAGAGAATAAAATGACAAATATAATTTATTTACAATCAACCTGTAATGATTCCTAGCAGAATGCGCATTTTCGTAGGTTTTACAAAAATGCACAAACAACTCTTCCGTGTGCAAAATGTTTGCATGTAACATGGGTCAGATGTTACTGACACAATGTGTAGAAGTCATCCGTGATTAAAACTTACTAAAATAATATGACATTAGCAAATAATTACCACAAGTCTACTGACCCTTAATTCATTTTGTTGAGTACATTTTAAATATGCAAGTAATACTACTAAAGGTAACTGTGTTGAAACTAAAATCTATTGATTGATATACTTTAAATTCCACAGATATGCACTGGCGTATCCGGGTAGCCAGGGATTGGGCACAAGACGACCTTGCCTACAATCTTTAATGTACCAGTCCTGGGCACTGGTTGAAGTAAAGATAAAAGCCGATGGGTCCACTAAGGGCAATCAATCATATATCCCATCGTATCTACCTGTACTACTGAACTATGCTGACATGGGTGATATATTGTATGCGTGTACAGGAATGAACTACTCTACTAGTCTTAACATATATAAATTGCAAATACATTGCAGTAACTGTAGATTAAAAATAAGACACATTTTCAGGTATAGTTTCATGTTTTGATTGTCAATGTTTTGAAAACATTTTAATTTGTTCATTGAATAAAGATTGTTGATTAAAATATTTAATAAATTGATGTTATAATAATGATAACAGTGAATGATATTAGTGAATGATATTAAGTACAATGAGACCAGGTGTAAAAAATATCTACATACAGTTTAATGCATTCGTCATCAGCATTGATCTGGTGCGTGATTAAGTACAGTGTTTGTCTAATGCGCTCGTAGAATGATATACATGTACACACACATTTTATTTAAACACACTATAGTAGTAACCACTTTGTTATAATGACCAGAGATCCCTCATCATTGGAACATCTAAAATGTTACAATTATTCCAGTTAATGTAGTAATATCTAGATATTTTAGCCCAGAAAATATGAATGTGCATACATTTCAACTACTACAATGAACAATATTATTATTAATATGCATATTTATTTTATGTCATTTACATAAATGGGTCGCTTCTTCTAACCAATTAGTTATAATATGAACTACTATGAACGGACTCTGATTTTAAAAAAATGCTTGACCTTTATTACTCATTCATTTTCAACTGTATGTTAAATATTATATAATGTCTATAAAATATACAATGACTAGAAAAGTTACAATCCTGTGATGATGCCTTCGAAATAATATAAACTAATTTCCCTCTATGCTAAGTAAATTAAAATATTTTATTGCGTATGGTCATACATCATTTATCATCTTTGGGCCGGCATCCTTATTACAATAAACAATTCCCAGGCATTTTCATTTTAAATTGCAACTTAAATTTATTTTTATATAATATTCAAATTGTCTACACAATACAGACATAGCTAGTTCATCATTTTTAACTAAAGTTGATGCATATGGGAGCCATGTTTAAGAAAATAAATAATAAGAAAGGAATTTTATATTTAATGACACACTCAACACAACTACAGGTATGTGGTGTCAGACATGTGGTTAATGACCACAAATATATTTTAGAGAGGAAACTATGGGCAACTATGTTTTTTTATTAGCACCAAAGGATCTTTAATATATGCATCATCCCACAGACAGGATAGTATATATCATGGTCTGTAACACTGGCTGGAACGAGAAATAGTCCAATGATTCCACTAACAGGGATCGATCCTAAAATGACCGCACATAAGGCTGGCACTTTACTACTGGGCTACGTCCTGTCCCCGGCAAATTAATTTAGTTGTATAATTTTTTTCTTTAATACACATAATAATTATTCAAACTAAAATAAGGGAAAATAACTTTCCTTTTAACTAGTTTCTCTATGTTAATATTTTCTCAACTGCGTGTTTCTTCTGTAGAACTAAATGAATTCTGCAATCACTTCTGATTAAACTATTTACATAACCGGCATTTATTCAGCAACTAGTTAACAACATACACATTTTACCACATGCCAAATGTCTATGCACTACACACTTCCAGCCCCCCCCCCCCCCCCCCCCCCCACCCCCCCACCCCATTGTCTGCAGTCCATCTCAGATTATCACCAACTGACCGGTCATCGTGATGCGTAAACAATTAATTCTAGCTACCTCTTTGTAAGCCAAAACACCCAGCCAGAGATAGTTTACATAAAACACCTTCGCTGGATGTAAACACTTAGAGCTAGCATATGTCATTAGCCTGTCATGCGGTATGGCACCTAGGATTCAATCTTCTCAGACAGTTTACAGCCCACCACAATCCAGTGGTGTGAGCTAACGTGTTATGTCTGTCAGCTAAGGGTCATAATACAAAATTCTAGAGAGACAGAATAAGGTAGTGCTGAAAACATGGTTTTGGGTTTTTGTGCAAATGGACATAAAAGATAATTGGTTTGGGTTCTGATGTATAAAAGCATTAAAAAATGATTGATTTGAATGAGACATTGTGAAATGATAGTACACATTCCCATGATGCTGACAATGTGATTAACTAATTTTTGCTTAATTCACCATTTTATGGGTTCTGGCATTAACCCCCCCGATATGTTTAGCTTACCGGACCAAATGTCCGGAAGGATTTTCAGCCAATTTCGACCCCTGTTATTGTTGTTTTTGTTACTGGTGGTGGTGGCGGTGTTTAATGCATGCTTGTTTGAATACCACCTAGAAAGCAAACACAACTGGAATTTTGTTTTAATTTTTATAACAGCTCGAGTGTTTCAATAGAGTATAAATTATTCATTTGTCCTCTTCGTGTACTCTTAAAACAAAAGTCCGAAAACAGCGTACTCGCGGATAAAGTCGCATTATCGCATTATCCGACTACTATATATTTTTATGCAACTTCCTTGGAATAACAATTTCTTTACATTCATAATTTTTTTTAAATATTATTATGATATATATATATATATATCAGCCCAGAACGTTTTTTCCCCTCAACAAAGCCACAGTTATGCTAACAATTAGTCCGAAGGGACGTAGAAAGTGTGTACGTCTGGATATTGTTACATACCCTATATATAGCTGGTATTAAAAACTTGTGGCACATATGTTTCAACCCTTTTTCAACCGAAATAGTGGAACAAATGGACACACAAACCAAAAATGTATAACCTAGCGTACTCACTAAATCCAGATTGAGGTACTTGCATTATTATTAACAAAATAAATCTTCCAACAACAACATAAAAAATTCCCCCGCCATTTTAAATTTGCTAAATAGAGCGTAGCCACTCGCCCTGTACATTAAGAAAAGTATTGACTTTTAAGGTGTTTGTTAAACATGAGTAGAAAATCCATAGTGTATATTTTCACAATAAAAGCAATTTGGACATGTCAGTCTAATTTCTGCTATATGTATATGGAACATCTCCACATGTGTAGTATGTGTAGTATCTCCACAACACTGTGCTCTCAAAATAGGGTCAATCGAGCTCTCAAGCCGTTGTTAGAAACACTAACAGTTGTTATTTACAATGTGCTGGAGAGTCCTCAGAGAAATATTCCTTTGTTTTTCTTTTTACTCGAAAGTTTCTTTCAGCTAGCTTAGTGCGATGGATATTTGACTATAAAGCCAGAGGACACCAATAATAACGAAATAAACAGCACATTCGTCTTTAATGAAAGTCGTCTTCAGCTAGCTTAGTGCGATGGATACTTGACGATAAAGCCAGAGGACACCAATAATAACGAAATAAACCGCACATTCGTCTTTAATGAAAGTCTCTTTAGCTTAGTGCGATGGATATTTGACGATAAAGCCAGAGGACACCAATAATAACGAAATAAACAGCACATTCGTCTTTAATGAAAGTCGTCTTCAGCTAGCTTAGTGCGATGGATACTTGACGATAAAGCCAGAGGACACCAATAATAACGAAATAAACAGCACATTCGTCTTTAATGAAAGTCGTCTTCAGCTAGCTTAGTGCGATGGATATTTGACGATAAAGCCAGAGGACACTAATAATAACGAAATAAACAGCACATTCGGATCTTTCAGCTAGCTTAGTGCGATGGATATTTGACGATAAAGCCAGAGGACACCAATAATAACGAAATAAACAGCACATTCGTCTTTAATGAAAGTCGTCTTCAGCTAGCTTAGTGCGATGGATATTTGACGATAAAGCCAGAGGACACCAATAATAACGAAATAAACAGCACATTCGTCTTTAATGAAAGTCGTCTTCAGCTAGCCTAGTACGATGGATATTTGACGATAAAACCAGAGGACACCAATAATAACGAAATAAACAGCATATTCGTCTTTAATGAAAGTCTCTTTCGGCTAGCTTAGTGCGATGGATATTTGACGATAAAGCCAGAGGACACCTTCTTTAATGAAAGTCGGCTGCAGTGATAATTATCAACGCAACTCCATCAACTCTTAGCTAGTAGCTGTTGTTTAAAATGTGTTGGGGTTTCGGTAAATAAACAATCCTTTCGTTTTCATTCATGGACACATTTTCCTCGAATGCATTTCGGACTACTTGAGATTTGTTTAATGCAAATTGTATTTTTCCCCTGGAATATTAATTTCTCAACATCTCATAGTTCTGCAGCTGTTGTTTTGGCGTATGTTTGCTTGTTTTGGGTGGGGGTTTTTTAATTGTTATTTTTGTTGTTGCTGTTGTTATTTTCTCTTTGTAAGTATAATGTCTTCAGAATCTCAAACACACGCCACTTGTTTTGAATATGACTGCAATAGCGTCTCCATTTTGGAACCGTAAAACATTTCCTGTCTTTTGACTTCTGCTGCTCACTTGTTTCAAATATGTTGCCAGTGTGTTAAATATGAGTAGATAATCCATCATATTGTACATTTTAACACATTTTAAATTTCACATATTATACATTTCCGCAATGAGAACAGGCATCTTTAAAGGCATACTGTTACGGATTTAAGGACCTTAGTTCTCTAAACATGGATAATAAATAAAAATTACATTAATTGTTGGAAACCAAATCTAGCTATTGCATCACCTTAACGGAACCATGGTGGAGTGAAATCCATGTCAACCTTCTCGACAATTTTAGTTTTTGAATTATGGACCATTGCCATAATTCAGTTAGTTTTACAAAATATCATTAATAAATGGAGTATGGTGGTTATGAAGATGATTGAATAAAGGACATTTAGGGACAAATCAAATTATTTTTGTTCAGGTAATACTTTGTTAGACCATTAAATAGGTCAGTGGTCTGTGACAATATGCCTTTAATGTAAGTCGTCTTCACTAAACTCACAAATAAAATGTTATCAACGCAACTCCATCAACTCTCACCTTAAGATAGCCGTTGTTTAAAATGTCCAGGTGTTTCGTTAGACAAACATTCCTTTCTTTTCTCTTCATTCAAAAGTTTCATTCGATTGGTTTATTGCCATGGATATTTTACAAACTAGCCACAGGATACCAATGATGAAAAAATAAAACGCATACTCGTTTCTGGCACCTGGAAAACGATTCGCATATCGATACATATTCTCCGGGTGCACGTGTCGCTCAACGGGTAAACGTCGATTTGGTTGGAAGCACTGCGTTTTGATCCTGTGTCTCATGAAATCCACCCCCATCTTGGATTCACAAAAATTAATATCGACGTTTTAAGAAATCTGTCTCCTTCAATATATTACTAGCTGTTGATATTTATATGTAGTCCGTGGTTGTAACTTGTGTAATATTATATACAAAAATGAACGTATGTAATTATATTGTAGCGTGACCTGTACAATTCAAAGTTGCTATTTCTATGAGATCTAAACACGAAAGGTGGTAAACACTATCAATGTTAAAATTCAGTTTCGCTTTCGATACTATTATCGATTACAACAAACTGGTACACAGCTGGGTGTATACCACCAAATCAAATATCATAGTCGACAATACTGACATGTATGACTAAATCTGATACCCGCAGCTTTTGAACCAAGATATATATCATGGATATAAATACCTCACCCTCTCATTGCTAAAGTAAATAAAAAACGGTGTTAAGGTCTCACTACACAGATGACTTCCGGGTGAGAGTTCATTGATGACGGTCCACTATAGTTCCTAACTGTGACACATGTTATGGTTCACATTTTCACTTTTAGGACATGGGTATACAGCGCAAGTGACAGCCGGAGTGAATCGGTTAATGAACCACCTGTTCGGACCGGTACTACGGCCATATGCGGTCATATAGCAAAAACTGAGACGGAAATGTTCTCAATTTTGGAGTGAATGTAAATGCTTATATACTGTATGTTCGCAATGGTGTATGTTGTTAGTGCCAACGAGAACCCGTTCTATGGGCAATCTTCGCTTGAAGTTGGGCAGTTTAACATGGGTTTCAATGGCAGATGACATCTGTGTAGTGAGACCTAAGATGCTTATTTCAGACATAACGGGAAGCAGTTATGACTATTCTAGTTCCGCACACACAAAAAATGTCATGCTATTTTTAGTAGGACCCCGCACATGTTTCAAGCATAATAGTAGTTGGTACTATGAAACTACTTCATTTTCATTTCAACTTATTTTCGTGCTTGCATCCAATTAAGGTTCAAGCACGATGTCCTGGGCACCCACCTCAGTTGTTAATTGTTAATGGTTAGTGAGAGAGAAAAGGATTTGTTGGCATTACACCTACCCACTGAGTCGTTAAAACTCGCTCTGGGTGGGAGCCGATACCGGGATGTGAACCATGTACCCACCAGCCTTATGTCCGATGGCTTAACCACGACACCACCGAGGCCGGTTATTGTTGTTTGTTTTTGTTTGGGGTTGTTTTGGGGTTTTTTTTTGGGGGGTGGGGGGTGGACAAATTCTGTCACGTATCCCACAAATGGCAGGCGAGGTCGTATTTAATGAAACATTCAAAGTTGGGTGCACTTCGAACTTTGACCCGGTGATATGTTATTTGGTATATTGCTAACTGTAACCAGTGCAGGGTTCTATATTCCCTCTCGTAATATATCGGGTTCTACGATATTGTGATTGTTAAATTATTAGGCATTCTCAAAATAGCATTAGTTAGCTAGAATTTTATAGCAGTCATCACAGTGTCTTTTATATCTGTTATGGGGCGACAGATGAATATAAACGGTGGTAGTAAAATAAGATGTGTAAAATAGCCAGTGCAGGAGTGGCAACATTTTTATTGTCCACGAATGCCAAATATATCTGTGATTATGTTTTTCTATAAATGTTTTGTTTGTGATAAACTGTGTTGCCAGTTTGGTGCAAAAGGGACAGATCCGCCGATAATGTTTATTCATTAACCAAAAGTATACTTAGTGGCGAAGCAAGGGGCCAGATGCCGGATCCCACCCCACCCCACCCCACCCCACCCCCACTGTCGACAAATATTTTTACTAGATAATTACTATCATATTTTATGTTCAGTTATTCACGTTACTTAGTATTTCTATTTCTAAATAAATGTTGGATCTCTCCTGAGACTCTCCTGAAAATTTAAACAAATGTATTTCCATTTCTACTGCAATATGTCGACATAGCACGATATAAATTCATGGACAGGAAACAAAAGGTCTTTGTAATCCTACTTTCGATTTGTTTAAAGAGCATTTCTAGGAATAATTATACATGATACACAATTCAACTATATAGTTTCATTGATCGGTCTCTCTCTCTCTCTCTCTCTCTCTCTCTCTCTCTCTCTCTCTCTCTCTCTCTCTCTCTCTCTCTCTCTCTCTCTCTCTCTCTCTCTCTCTTTCTCTCTCTCTCTCTCTCTCTCTCTCTCTTTCTCTCTCTCTCTCTGGTTTTTTTTCCTCCATAAATAGCTTAATATTAAAACTAATTCTTTAATTGATTAACGTTTTACCTTATGGACATCACATACATGTACAAAATCATGTGTCTTAAAACCCATTTCAAATGTCGGAGAGCATTTTGTTTTCAAAATCTTGATTAACGATATTTTTCTAGTCAATTGAAAATTGATTAGCATCTACTGTTTAATGTTTTAAAATTGTGTAGCGATCTTTGAAAATGGCGTAGCAAATCGCGATACGATACTGAATAAAATCCCTTGTATATATATATATATATATATATATATATATATAGATATATATATATATATATATATATATATATAATTGTTCCATGGCTTGGTGATGACATCGGCATATTACATATTACTATTACTAGGATACATTGATTAACATCCAAGATATGAGTACATTGGACTGCAATAACCCTCTTCTTGATATTGTGACTTATTCTTGATGCTGTTTTTAATGCTATTGTTATTGTTTTGTTTCTGTTGTTTGATTTTTGTCTTTAGTACTGTCATAGTGGAACATTTACAACTATATTCAAATGTAATTTATACATTTAGCGTGCATGTATGATTCAAGTGTTATTGTGTCACCTGCCATTTATGCAATATCTTAGTCTTTAATTAGTTAATTAGGGGCTAGCAATCAGTTTTGTGTGAAACGAAATTACAGCAATCAAAAATACTATGGATTTTAATTGTTGCCCCCAGCTGATACCCAATCTGCCAACAAACGTACCCATTTATTATTATATCAGAATCGGCAGCAGTTAGCAGATTACAATTTATCATTTGACAAAATGATGATTATGTGCCGACTAACAACACAATTCACAAAAGAGGTCTTAGCCTGAATATGTTGCCTAGGGCAACACTGTTGACAAGAAATAAATTTCTAAGGCACATTAACACGTACCCATTTGAGCCAATAGATACAGAGAGACCTAAGTGGGGACCGGAAGATATAGACCCAGATGGAACGAAGTTGAGACCCAAGAGAAAACCCTTGACGTTCTCAGTCGCATTGTCAACTCTATCGGGAGACATGATGCGCGGTCGGTTTGGGATCGATCCCCGTCGGTGGGCCCATTGGGCTATTTCTTGTTCCAGCCAGTGCACCACGACTGGTATATCAAAGGCCGTGGTATGTGCTATCCTGTCTGTGGGATGGTGTATATAAAAGATCCCCTTTATTTGTTTGCATTACCATAGTTTGACACCCAATAGCCGATGTATTTTTCGTGCTGGGGTGTCGTTAAAACATTCATTCATAAAAAGATCCCTTGCTACTAATCGAAAAAGAGTAGCCCATGAAGTGGCGACAGCAGGTTTCCTCTCTCAATGTCTGTGTGGTCCTTAACCATTATGTCTGACACCATATAACCGTAAATACAATGTGTTGAGTGCGTCGTTAAATAAAACAGGTACTTCCTTCCTATCGGGAGATCTGTTTGCCATTCACCCAAGAGATGAGACTTATATATTATCTGTATCACCATGTTGTTAACTTGTTGATCATGTTTCATGCTGGAAAGGAAAATAGAAACCAACCTGTGACTTCTGTTCCTTCATTTACATTCTGTCCCCTGCGTGTGTTGTAACCTCACCGTGGTGCAGGGGTGTAACATTCTCTTTGAGAATGGCCAATACAGCACAAATTGAAATTTTGAGTAAAAGTCCGTATCTATCTGTGATATTTGTATTTTTTCACAGTTCTTTACACTGTTTTTATTTAAATCTTGAATTTTTATATTGATGTTGATCATCACCTTATTCGTTATCATTACCATAGTGTGGCACCCAATACCGATGTATTTTTTGTGCTGGGGTGTCGTTAAACATTCATTCATTCATTCATATTCTGTCTGACGCCATAACGGTCAATAAAATGTGTCGAGTGCGTCGTTAAATAAAACATTTCCTTCCTTCCTTCATTTACATTCGTCAAAAAATAAGAAGAAAAAAAGAAGACAAATTACTCTTTGTTAGTACCAACAAGTCACTTTGAAACTCTGCATTTTGAAAACCTTTTGTTGTGTCAACTAAACATAACAGAAAGAAAACAGATTTTCGAATCAATCATGTTTATCATAAAATATATATACACATCTTCACATAACATATTCTTGAAACAAACTGTCTAATAATGTAATCAGCGTTCACATTCATAGACACATTTTCCTCGAAAGCATTTTGGACTACTGGAGATTTTTAAAATCCAAATTGTATATTTTCCTGCTGGAATATTAATTTCTCAACATTTCATTATTTGATTATTTGGGGTTTGTTATAGTAGTAGTAGTTGTTGTTGTTGTTGTTGTTGTCGCTGTTGTTGTTTCTTTGTCGTTATAATGTCTACAAAGTCCCAAACACAAGTCCCTACAACAGCGCTCTCCAATATTACAACCGTCGAACATTTCACTTGTCTTGTGAATGTTTTCAAATATGTTACCAGTGTGTTAAATATGAGTAGATAATCCATCATATTGTACATTGTCATATGTTTGTACATGTTCACAATAAGAACAAGCGTCTTTAATGAAAGTCGTCTTCACTGAACTCATACATTTTTGTTTTAATTATCAACGCAACTCCATGAACTCTTAGCTAATAGCCGTTGTTTAAAATGTTAACCAAATATTCCTTTCGTTTTCTCTTCACTCAAAAGTTTCATTCGACTGGTTTAGTGCCATGGATATTTTACAACATAGCCACAGGATACCAATGAGAAAGAAATAAAGAGCATACTCGTTTCTGGCACCTGGAAAACGATTCGCATATCGATACACATTCTCCGGGTATACGTATCGCTCAACGGGTAAACGTTGTTTTGGATGGAAGCACTGCGGTTTGATCCTGTGTCCCATGAAATCTAGCCCCATCTTGGATTCTGCTGTCACAAACACTCACACAAAATGAATACCAACGTTTTAAAAAAGCTATTCCATTTAATATGATAATATTGTTAGCTTTAGCGGTTTATATAGTCCATGCTTGAATAAACTATTAATACATATTACGGGGTTTCCACAAATTAGTGTGGTGTCATACACAATTCAATGTCGCTGGCACTTGTATAGAGTATTAGTTTGTGGTTAACCGCATGTGTTATGCACTGCGAATCAACCGTTAGATTCGGTGTCCTAATTAACAAAGGGCTTCGTAAATTTGATATGTACCTAATCCTTGTATGTGTTGTTGTTGTTATATTATTGTTTTTCAGGCGCGTGCGCAAATGGTGGTTAGAGAGTTGACCCCCCCCCCCCCACCCCACACACACACACACATATACACACCTCAAAGTTTGTTTTTGTTTAACAACACCACTAGAGCTCATTGATTCATTAATCATCGGCTATTTTATGTCAAACATTTGGTTATTTTGATTTGTAGTCTTAGAGAGGAAACCTGCTACATAACAAGCGAATTTTCTTCTTCATTTCTTAAATATTGGTGTATCTACCGGTCGAATATGGCTCGAACCCTCCTAAAAAAAAAATCGCTCGCCAGTTTTATGGCCCACCCCTGCATACTTCCCTGCACAGTCCCCTCTTGTTATTGTTGTTGTTGTTACAGCGGTGGTAGTAGTAGTAGCGGTGGTGGTGGTGGCGATTTAAACATTTATTACCGTCATACAAACTAAGGCTAAATTGCTTCGTATTACTACCAAAATGTCAAAAACGGAAATAATAAAAAGAACAGTTGCAGAGCATTTGGCTATTTTTACATTATTTTGCACCTAGGAAGGAAATGTTTTATTTAACGATGCACTCAACACATTTTATTTACGGTTATATGGCGTCGGACATTTGGTTAAGGACCACACAGATATTGAGAGAGGAAACCCGCTGTCGTCACTTCACGGGCTACTCTTTTCGATTAGCAGCAAAGGATCTTTTATATGCATCATCCCACAGACAGAATAACACATACCACGGCCTTTGATATACCAGTAGTGGTGCACTGGCTGGAGTGAGAAATAGCCCAATGGGCTCACAGACGGGGCTCGATCCCAGACCGACCGCGCATCAAGCGAACCTAGGAGAAAGTAAAATGGCAAACAATTTAACCAATCTCCAAACGTTTGCTATTACGTAATGAAGTTCTTGGCAGGTTTGAATATAGCATTGTTTGTTGGATTCTAGAGGATACTAATGATCATAAACTTATGATGATACATAAAATCATTAATAACTGACACCTAGGTATTCGTATTTTTAAATGTCATTCCAGTTAACTCATACAAACAATTTCATATAACCCGATAAACTAAACTATGGCTTCTGCATTACACAGATATCCTTGCCGTTTTGTACTTTGGTTCCTTTTTTCTTCTTCTGCACTAACCATAACTGACTAGCAAATTAACGAAAGTAGCCATACCTTTTTGTTAAACTTCTTATCAGTTAAAGTTTTATTGTGGTGTTTTGTTTGCTTGTTTGTTTATTTGTTTGCTTGTTTGTTTGTTTGTTTGTTTGCTTGTTTGTTTGTTTGCTTGCTTGCTTGCTTGCTTGTTTGTTTGTTTGCTTGTTTGTTTGTTTTTTGCATGTTTTCTGATTTTTCTCAAGTTAAAATAAGAAAGAAAAGTTTGTCATTGATTTAAATATTAATAACCGGCTCTTGCATGTCAAACATTTGGTAATTGTGACATATAGTCTTAGAGAGGAAACCCGCTACATCTTTCCATTAGTAGCAAGGAATCTTTTATTTGCACCATCCCACAGATAGGATAGCACATAACACGGCCTTTGTTATACCAGTCGTGGTGCACTGGCTGAGACGAGAAATAGCCCAATAATAGACCCACCGAAGGGTATCGATTCTAGACCGACCGCACATCAAGCGAGCTCTTTACCACTGGGCTACGACCCGCCCTAAATATGATTTAAAAACAACAACAACAAAACCAAACATGGATATGTCTATGAAAGACCATCGCACGACAGCGGAGCGCTCAACCACTAGGCTTCACCCAGTCCCCCTCACCCCTCTCCTTAAGAACGGTGGCTACACTCTTACTCCCCCCCCCCCCTCCTCTCCGCCCCTTCACATTCCGCCTCGAAGTCCTGGTGTCTGTTCCACGGTCCGTTTTTCATATCATTGATAGTTATTTTCGCGTTTATATCCAAATAAGGTTCAAGCATGCTGTCTTGGGCACACACACACCTTAGTTATCTGGGCTGTCTGTCAGATTAGTAGTTAGAGAGAGAGAGAGAGAGAGAGAGAGAGAGAGAGAGAGAGAGAGAGAGAGAGAGAGAGAGAGAGAGAGAGAGAGGGAGGGAGGGAGGAAGCGAGGGGAAAAAGGGAGAGAAAGAAAGAAGTGTTTTATTTAACGACGCACTCAACACATTTTATTTTACGGTTATATGACGTCAGACATATGGTTCAGGACCACACATATTTTGAGAGGAAACCCGCTGTCGCCACTATATGGGCTACTCTTCCGATTGGCAGCAAGGGATCTTTTATTTGCGCTTCCCACAGGCAGGATAGCACAAACCATGGCCTTTGTTGAACCAGTTATGGATCACTGGTCGGTGCAAGTGGTTTACACCTACCCATTGAGCCTTGCGGAGCACTCACTCAGGGTTTGGAGTCGGTATCTGGATTAAAAATCCCATGCCTCGACTGGGATCCGAACCCAGTACCTACCAGCCTGTAGACCGATGACCTGCCACGACGCCACCGAGGCCGGTAAAGAGGGAGAGAGACAGACAGAGAGAGAGAGAGAGAGAGAGAGAGAGAGAGAGAGAGAGAGAGAGAGAGAGAGAGAGAGAGAGAGAGAGAGAGAGATGATATAGTGGCCGAGTCGTTAAACTCGCTCTGGGTGGGAACCGGTACCGGGATATGAACCCAGTACCTATCAGCTTTATGCCTGGTGGCTTAACAACTATACCGGTTGGCCTGCTCTTCTATCCCGTGGTGCCTTTATTGTAATCCTGCAGCGTGGCCGACATAGTTTGACTACCCATGATGGGTACAAAAAGGCTCATTCACGGTTCGCTTCTCTCCCCTAACACTGTATTCCTTGTCTGTGTGCTTGTGTATGTGATACACACTCATACGACATACTTAAGGCAAATATCTACTTTTAAAACACGGCCGTGTAGTATTTCCCGTATATAACTGCTACATCACGTTGTGCTATAACAAAATGTGGATGTTTGTGGCATGGTTTCTATGGATATTTCTTGCAGGTAGGCTGCCAACGAAACCGTTATATGTTAAAACAAAGCTGTATTCAGTCCTGGAGGGACCTAGTATCGCACGAAGCCGTTGCTATGTTAAAGGAATGTATATCAAATCTTTAGAATACCTATTACAGGCCTGATTCACTCGTCTCAGGCAATGTGCCAAAACCCAGCTGTCCTTTCTTAACTTGATTTTTGAACATACGTAGAGAATAACGGGTTAATGACGTAGTTTATCGGCTTTATCCTGTGAAAGTAAAAATGGGGAACTCCGCGAGGTTTACCGAGCCGAATTCCCCATTCTCCCTGAACAGCTGAGGCGGATCTGGGGGGGGGGGGGGGGGAGGGAGGGGCAGGGACACGCCCCCCCCCTTATATTTTGCGACAGTTATAATTTTATTATATATTAATTTTCATCCCCTTCCAAACCTCCCCCAAAGTTCCCTTGGTATTCCGCTTCATGCCATTGCCTCCCCCCCCCCAATGAATTTTCTGGATCCGCCACTGAAAAGGATAAACCCAATAAAGTGACACTCTACTTTTTAAACACTACGGTGTAGTTTTCCCCACATTCTTGTCCTGGACGAAGGAGCCGGCGAAAGTCGACACCTGCGCCCATGACAGGCGTGTGCTACAACAGCTTGCTCTGAATGTACATGTTAACCCTTATGACCTGACCTGACCTGACCTGACCTGTATTTTTCACTGTGAGAGCCGTTATTGATAATTTAAATCAGACATTACTTATACTTTTATTGCTAAACAAGCAAGCTTTTTTTTTGCTTTTTTTCAGTATGAAATACAAAACCATTGACTTCTTTGTTGTAGGCCTAATTGTTTTACTTGTCACGTCAAAAATTGTTTTTTAACTCGTACTTCCTAAATAAATAGAAAACTCCTCATAGATGAAAGCATGTACTGGAATGCGAACCCAGTACCTACCACACTTAAAGCCGGCGGCTTAATAATTACGCTTACTTCATCGGTACAGCTATCCCGAAAACAGGCGATTTGTAAATTGTTTTTCTTACTACGTTTTTGACATAATTGCCATAAACTGATGTATTAGGATCAGATACCTTTAATAGGTACAAAATATTAGAACCAGCTCATTTTGTTTTTTTCAGACTATGTTACCCTATCATCAGCAACAAATACAACGACGATTTTACCAACAACGACCACGTCGTCGACATATCCAGTTGGTGTTGCCATCACCGTGTCCATAGTGGCGATCTGTCTGGCTACAATGTGCATCTTGGTTATAGCCCTTATTGTGGGATATCTGTATAAAAGTAAATACTAGTACATTACATTTATATTTTAATATTTGTATACAAATACATATGTTAACAGTTACAATTTAATATTTGTATATCAATAAATATATTACATTTATAGGTTATTATTTCTATAAATGTAAATACATTACATTTATATTTTAATATTTGTATAAAAATACATATTATATGTATATTATACATGTATTAACAGTTATAATTTAATATTTGTACAACAAAATTAAATATATTACATTTATAAAGTAAATACATTACATTTATAAGTGAACGTATATAAAATAAATATATTACATTTATATGTTAATATTTGTATAAAAGTAAATACATTATATTTATAGTTTAATATGTGTATACAAATACATTTATTAACAATTATAATTTAATATTTGTATAACAATAAATATATCACATTTATAAGTTAATATTTGTATAAAAGTAAATACTGTACATTATATTTATAAGTTAATATTTGTATACAAATACATATATTAAAATTATAATTTAATATTTAATATATGTATAAAATAAAATACATCACATTTATAAATTAATATTTGTATACAAATACATGTTAAAAATTAAAATTTAATATATATATATTATATATATATTACATTTATAAATTAATACATGTATGAAATTTAATACATTTATAATTTAATATATGTATACAAAAACATATATACATGTAATATATAATTTTATATTTGTATAATTTTCTATTTGCATATCAATAAATATATTACATTCATATGTTAATATTTGTATAAAAGTAAATACATTATATTTAGAAGTTAATATTTGTATACAAATACATATAGTAAAACTTACAATTTAATATTTGTATAACAATAAATATATTACATTTATAATTTAATATTTGTATGCAAATGCATAATTATATTAAGAATTATAATTTAATATTTGTATAACAATAAATATATTACATTTTAAGTTAATATTTGTACAAAAGTAAATACATTACATTTATTGTATACAAATACATATATTAAAAATTATAAGTTAAAGTGACATTCCTGAGTTTACTGCACTTTATAAGTAGTTGTCGACTAACAGAGACTGTATAATAATTGTAATTACATATCAAATATATTTTTATGCATAAAATATCAGTGGTTGTATATTAAACATGTTTCTGATAATTATAATATTTGTGTACAAGATTAAATTTCATTTTATTTCCTATAATAATTTTTTTGTACGTATGAAATTATTTGAAGACAAAATCCAGTTTGGACACATTGAATATACAGACACTGATATTCTAATCATAAAAATATATTTAATATGTAAGTTTAATCGTAGAAATATTTTATTAGTCGCAAACATCTTACAATGTAACATTAAACGGTATGTTTGTACACAGATGATTGTAACATGATTAATATAATATAATATATAATATAATATAGTCAAATCTGTTTATAAAAAACATCCAAATGCAGACAAAACATGACTCGTAGAGCATGTGTCCTTAGTTACAGGTAAATACGTGCATTTATAAGTTGAAATTTAATAGTTTTTTTTTTTTTCAGGAAAGATCCACATACTTTTAGACCGATTAAAAGAAAATGGAGGAGGTAATTGACGCATTTGTAAAAGTTAAAACTATATGTGAAAGTGTATGTATACGTTTGTGCGTATATATCTTAATGTGTATGGTTGGACTGATGGGTGGATGTGTGTTCGAGAGGCGTGTTGAGGTAGAAATTTTGTTTTCGACATCTTCTATTTTAAAAATAAAATAAAATAAAATTTTGACTATCACCATTAAAAGAATATTCTCGCAAGCCCACGAGGCATGGATGTTGCCACCTTCATTTGTGATGGAATATCACTAATACCGGGTTGAATTTTGTTAAAACATATGGTTCAGCCAGCCTCCATGTTTTAATGTTTAGACCATCGGTTTTAAAACTGGTGGGTGCTGGAATCGCATCCCATGAATAATTATCAACAGGTAATTATCACCTGGAGAGATCTAGAATAGACAAGACCAAATAACTGATGAGGTATGTACTCAGGACAGCCTGTTTGAATCTGAATTGGAGTTAAAGCACGAAAGTGTGGTTAAAGTACTCTGTAAGACGAAGTGGCCCTCGTGTGTGGTGTTGGTTTTGGTAAGGGATGCCACCAGTGGTGCAACATATGCCCACCTTTTGCGAGCGCCTGATATGGTCACTGTTTTCACAGTGATCCATCAGCACATGGTATCACAGCTGTCCAGGCATATATCCACGGAGTTCTGTCTTGTGCAGGTCTGTCCTGGACAGGAGCAAATGAGAATTCGTGCCCGGGATGGTTGTGCCTGAACCATTGGTAGATGCGAGCACATTAAGCGTGTTCCTTCCTTGGGAATGGCAGTCTTCCTGCTGGAGTATTAGGAAGGATGCATCGCGGGCTATTTCACGATTCTCCTTTTTGTGCCGTCCGGAACACTATTTATTAAAAGTAATTTAAAAACAAAAACAATTATTCAAACTTATGTAATTTAATCGTTATTCCTGGGCCCAGTGCTGTACATATGCAGCTTTTGGTCTCTGCAAGCTTCATAATACATTTTAAAATTATTTGTAATCAACAGAGTGTTCCGGAAAGCACCAAAAAAGGAGATTCTTATATATAAAATGGTCGTCGTCCACCTATAGACAACATATGCTATATAACGTTACTGATCCCCGTCTTCGCACGCCAAGTGTCCTATTAGGTACTGACATCATACGTACTTAAAGGGACATTCCTGAGTTTGCTACACATTTTAAGATGTTATCGACTAAAAAAGACTTTTTAACGATTGTAATTACATATCAAATATATTTTTCTGCATAAAATATTAGTGGCTGTATATTAAACGTGTTTCTGATCGTTCTAATATTTGTACTAGGTTAAATTTCATTTTATTTCCTAAAATATAATGTTTTCGTACGTACGAAATTATTTGAAGACAAAATCCAGTTTTGGCTTCTTACAAATATTAAGACGACCAGAAACACATTGAATATACAGACACTGATATTCTAAACCAGAAAATATATTTAATATGTAAGTTTAATCGTAGAAATATTTTATTAGTCGGAAACATCTTACAATGCTGCTAACTCAAGAATGTCCTTTTAAGGAGAGACGTCACTAAATAGGATATTTGGCTTACGAAGATACACAGACCACTGTACCTGGGGTTTGTGCCAGTTCGGTTTCGCATAGAAGGAAGGAAGGAGATGTTTTATTTAACGACGCACTCAACACATTTTATTTACGGTTATATGACGTCGGGTTAAGGACCACACAGATATTAGGAGAGGAAACCTACTGTCGCCACTTCATGGGCTACTCTTTTCGATTAGCAGCAAGGAATCTTTTATATGCACCATCCCACAGACAGGATATTACATACCACGGCCTTTGTTACACCAATTGTGGAGCACTGGCTAGAACGAGAAATAGCCCAATGGTCCCACCGACGGGAATCGATCCTAGGTCGATGGCGCTTCAGGCGAGCGCTGTACCACTGAGCTACGTCCCGCCCCCACGTTTCGCACAGAATGACCAGCCCTAAGTCAGCCGCATTTCATTATTTGTGTGGTCCTTTGGTAATAATACGAGTGAATGAATGAATGAATGTTTAACGACACTCCAGCATGAAAAATACATCGTCTATTAGGTGTCAAACTATGGTCCCCTGCGCGTGCTGTAACCTCATCGTGGTGCAGGGGTGTAACATTTTCTTTTGTCTTTGAGAATGGCCAATACAGCACAAAGTGAAATTGCACAGTTCTTTATATTGTTTTTATTTAAATATTGCATTTTTATATTGATGTTGATCATCACCTTATTTGTTTACATTACTATAGTTTGACACCCAATAGCCGATGTATTTTTCGTGCTGGGGTGTCATTAAACATTCATTCATTCATTCATTCATTCATTCATTCATTCATTCATTCATTCATTCATTCATAAATTCATTCATTCATTCATTCATTCATTCAAACTATGGTAAACAAAACTAAAGTAATAAGAGTGCGTCGTTAAATAAAATATGTCTTTCTTTCTATAATGAGTTCATTAATCACGACATAGAACTCTGAATCATTCTTTTATTTATAGATGGAATTCAAAATGATGCATACCAAGAAGCAACCCCTTCTGATCCAACAGCGATAACAATTTCAACATGAAACTTGTTCACTTATTATTTACCCAATATTATTACTGGTGGAGCTAGGTGGTACTATGCTTTAAAAACCCCCATCAACAACAAATTCTCCTGAATGAGAAACAAACCCACTGTCCAATAAGTTTAGGGTTTGTTTATATTATACTGGCATTACAGAGGAACAGAAAGGGTGGAGAGAATAGTGCACAAGAAAACTAAGGCATAGCTTTTCTAACCTTCTCCCCTTGATACAAACCTGGAATAATACGACTGATGATTCAAAACATCTCACAGTGCATGTGGACACCTCTACGATTTAAAAAGAAGAAGAAGAATGTTTTTAGAAAACAAAATGTCATTGGTTCTCCTCTGCATTTAAGTATCATGGCATCATGGACACTGAAACTGAAAGGCTGGTAAAGGTTGTCTGGATCTAACTCTGATTAAATACTGATTCACTAACATTCTGGATACTGATACCCAGCCCTCGAAATATTAACCTGGGTCTTAATCAGACTTGAACCCCCAACACCATCTCGACGTTGACGTCGTTACAGACACTGCCACCAGAGCCCAATAGCTGAAGATTTTGTTTGCTCCAGAAATAGTTGTCATTTCACAAAGACGAAACAAAAATTAAAGTGTCTCGTATTTTGTAATAAACAGATTTAATACAATGTTTTATTTTTGTTGTTTTTTGTTTGTTTGGGGTTTTTGTGGGGGGGGTTTGTAGGTGTTTTTTTTTGGGGGGGGAGGGTTGGGAGAGCAGAGGGCTATTGGTTGGGGTTTTGTTTTCAATTAGAAGGCAATTTGTACCAATTCATTACATGAAAATATAAATAAAAATACAAATCTCTTTGGTGTTTTGCTCTCAATGTAGCATTCACTAATACCAACAATGTCTGCTGTTAGGTTCAGACGACGTTAGACTAGATAGCGGGGTTGTTGGGAAGAGCGATTAAAACGCCAACTGGTCACATTATAACTCGCACTATATCGTCGTTTCTAAACCACGTAACTTGCGAATGCACAAAGGTTTTAGCATTTTCTGTAAGGCTAACACCTTTGCTGTGTGTAATTTAAGTAATCAAGTTGTTTCCAACGCTTGCACTTAGAACAAACACCTGGGTTGATTGTTTGACATTCTTTGGTCGAAAACACGTTACTAAACTCATTAAGCTGGGTAAGGTTATCCGCCAAAATTGAAAAACCTAAAACAGTCGCGGCTCCAGAAAATCCATTTAGGGAAGGGGCAGTGACATGAGGTGGAATGCCAAGGGAATTTAGGGTGAGGTTTGGAGGGGATCGTAAAAAAAAAAATAATATTAATATATAATAAAATTATAACTATCGTAAAATTTAGGGGGGCGGGCCACCTAGATCTGCCTCTGCAAAATATTCTATAAAGAATGGTTATTCAGTTAATCTGAACGACAAAACAAGGCAGAGTCGAAAGAGTATTTGGCAATGTAATTTTCGATATGGAACGTGGGGTGTAGGATGTCAAAATTATAAATACGACCAGTTGCTCCTCCTGTTGTTCTGAAAAAAGAGAGTACACAATTCTTGTTCTGAAATTGTATGTATGGATTCTGTCACATCTTCCTCCCCTGTCACATGTGCACCGCAGCAAGGCCCGGACTTTTCGTCAAAGAAATACTTTCTTTCAGTATTTCGCAGGTTGAAAACACTTTCTGTTTTTCTACTTAAATAAGTTATTTTGCAGCATTAGAGTCCTGACCTTGAATGTGTTTTGAGCAAACACAAATGATCACCGGCGTTCGCTCCTGTATTTAAAGAATGTCCGAGTTCATGTTTTTGTCGAGTACAGTGTTGGGGGAGCTGAAATAACTCAAATAATGAAACATGTCTAGTAACTCGTCCAGGTTTCAAGGACATCTATATATTATTATATATTCTATTATTTTGTTCTTTTTTATTCTTAATACATGTTTTTATTATAAAATTCAATTTTAAAACGTCAAAAACAGACAGATAAATAATTAAAAACGTCAAAAACAGACAGATAAATAAGTAAGTAGATATGTAAATAAGTAAGTAAAACTAATGACTACGAATATTGATTTACAAATTTATTGTCCAAACTGTACAAAAATGCTAAATTTGTATTAAATCAATTTTAATTTAAGTCTAATTATTTTTTGTTTGTGTCTAGGTATCTTTTGCTTCGCCATTAGAAATTTTTTAATTCTTTAAATTCGTAAATGTAAAGAATTATTTCATACAAATATTTTCTCCTTTTTATATTTAATCAATTGTATATAAATCATTGGTATCCTTGACATAAAAGATAATAAACGAGTTACCAGCTATTATCAAATTTATGTCCGAGTGAAAATTATTTCACGAGGGACATAAATTTTATAATAACTGGTACCGAGTTTGTTATTCTATTTATTAGCCCAGCTATTTTGTGTGGGGTTTTTTTAAAGCATTTATTTTCGAAATAGCCTACATCGGCTACACGTCCATGTATATAGAAACGACGTAAACTACTTTACTGTTCTGGGTATTGCTTTAACTCTGTATTCTATTCACGGTTCAAAGATAATTTTCAAAACCCAAAATTCTATATATATTCTGTAAAAAAAATAATCTATAATGAATTGCATATATATATATATATATATGTATGTATAGATATATATATGCCATGTCCCCCCCCCCCCCATTCCCGGGAAATGTTTACCTTTTCGCTTATTAATAACATTAAAAAGGTTCCCATGTCATATCTCACTACACAGGTGCCCCCCCCCCCCCCCCCCACCCCACACCCAAATACAAAATCCTGCCTACGCCACTGTATATATATATATATAAATGCATCCAGCGCCTTGTAGTCAGTTGTGGTCATAATCATAAGCAGTCCCCCTCCCCAGTGCTGGAGCAAATCCTCATATTCGGGTAAACATAATTGAGATATTCGCAAAACGTGCAAACCCGAGACTTTTCACAATGTATTTTCACCATTCTACCCGTAAAATCATTTGTAATCTATGTAAAATGCGCAGTGATTCGTTTGCAACCCTATATAGCTGTTTGACAGTACTGCTAATATGAATAAACGTTGTAATCCAGATTCAAGGATGTTCGTTTAATTCGGGCAAAAACCAACCTGCCCCCTATAAAAAGTGGAACCCGTACGTCCATGGTTTTAGTACAGCCCATCATAAACAGTGACAGACGTCTGCAAGCCCCTCTCTGCTTCTTCTGCGCTGACACGTAGATTTTAACTTCTACAGTTCCGCACTAAATGAACTTTCCTTTCACCTTTCCCTGCTATCTAGTAGGCTGTAAACACCTAGGTGACGTATCTTGAGCAAACAGGGTATAAGAAAGACTGAAAGTGGTTATATTTTTTTGTAAATTGGTGATTCAAGTTAGTGGCTGATAGACGATTCTTTATATTCCTGTGGTAAATGTTAAAGCAATTTTGTCTTAAACAACAAGGTGTTATAAGAATATCTGAAAGTAAACACGCCAGTGTTACCTAAGTATAATCACAATGGTAAGTTTTTAAGGTTTTTGTTTAAACATTAATTAATTAATTTATTTATTTTGACAAGCGTTTAGCATATTTACATATGGCAGCATTTTATTGCTACAAAACAAACTTATTTCAACATACGCTTGATATGTTTATGCATGCAAAAAAAAAAAAAAAAATTATAACCATTTATAAAGTTTTTAATAATATGTGGACACAGTTTTTAGAATTAACAATAAGTTGTTGGAGCTTTCATAAAAAAGATGTTCTATTATTTATAATTACTAATTTTATGTATACAGAGGTTTTGAAAAAATAATTTTTTAATATTTTAAAATAACAAGAGCATTTTGAAAGAACTGGCGTCCTTGAGTCTTCATAATCGTTTTGTTTTTTCTTTATTGTTAAGGTGTTTGTGTCACAAATACTGATAGTGATCACAAGTACAGTGGTGTTTACTACAACCCATACTGAAGGTATGTCAGAAATTGGCTTGAAATATTAAAGAAACTGTATTGAGTTCAATTATGTTGTTATGATGTTGCCTTCTAACAGAGACTTAACGACTTAATTGCTTAAATATATTTTTCAGCATAACGTCCAAGCGGCCATCTGTTTCTTAATATAATTATATTTGTGTACGTACGAACTTTTTGGGAGACCAAATCCAGTTTCGGCTACTTACAAACAGTAGGACGATCAAAAACACTTTTAATATACAGAAACGTGATATTCTAAACAATAATCTGTAATTAGTGTGTGATTTTAGTAGTTAAAATTTGTTTTATTAACCAGAAACATCTTACAATGGCAACAAACTCAGGACAGTCCCTTTAATGAAGATATCTTTGAAATAAAAAAAATTTAAATGTATATATGAACATATAAAAACACACCTCAAAAAATCCTTACCAAAATTGTTTACCAATAATTTAATATTTTAAGTATATTTTTTAATGAAATGATACCATTGCTATTAATAATGAAACAATGGGCAATTCTGAAAGATTATACATATAATTTATTATTTTTGACATCAAAACACGAAGAACAAAAACAATCCCTTTTATCGTTTTCAGTAATTAAAAGTTGTACATGTATAATATAGCTATTATTGGCAACACAGTCTGAATCCAGAGTATAGAGTATACCCATGCACTTTTTTTTCAATAAGCGTTGTTTGAGTATATAAACACTGATATTATAGGAAAGTAAATGTACTGAACATTTCATTTTAATAATTTTTAAAAGTCAATATTAACCAGAAACATGTTACCATGGCTACAAAGTCATATATGTCCCTTTAACAGTGTCTGTTGGTCTGATTATAGGTAAATATTATCGACGCGTTTGTTACTTTGCAAATTGGGCAAGATGGCGGCGGGGGATAGGGAAGCACACGCCAGCAGACGTGGACCCTTTTCTCTGCACACACATCATCTTCGCCTTCGCCAAGTTCCGGTCGGACGGACGGATTCTCCCACAGGAACCTGGACCAGACGAACAAGAGTACGGGTGAAAGTAGTCCGAAGGGACGTAGAAAGTGTGGTTCTTTTTACGTCCGAATATTGTTACATACCCTATATATAACTTTTATTCCAAACTTGTGACACCGTGTTTCAACAGTTTCTCAACCGAAATAGTGCAACAATTGGACACACCAACCAAAAATATATACAACCTACCATACTCACCAAATACCGATTGAAGTACTTGCATCATTATTAACAAAATAAATCTTCCAACGACAACATAAAAACATTTGCTCATCATTTTAAATTTGCTAAATAGAGGGAACTAACTCGCCCTGCACATTAAGAAAAGTATTGACTTAATGTGCGTCCTGCACTATAGTGAAAGGAATGCTTGTGTAACCCGACATCGGCGAATTGTGTAATTGAAACCGACTGGTTTCATCATGTGCATTATCAACAAGCATTCTGAGAGTACTCCTAAAGCAATACATGTCCCCTACCGAACCCAACAATTTTTCTTATCTCCTAAATTTAAGAGAAATACCTTTTGTAAAAAGTGGGTAAATCACCATGAAAGTCAAACTTGATCTGTAACTACGTTATAACGCTATACACAAACTTTCAGCTTAATATCTCAAGACATTCAAGGGCCATAACTCCGTCAAAATGGGTAAATATCAATGAAAGTGAAACTTGATCTGTAAATTTACACGATAAAGCTATATACAACATTTCAGGTCAATATCTCAAGGCATTCCAAAACAAAAACATCCGGAAAACTATATATGGGACAGACGGGCGGACTGACAATCAGACAGACAGAAGGACGAAGATGAAACCTATAGACTCCTCCGATTGTACCGGTAGAGGACTAATTAAGATTAAATTAATAAATAAACAAACAAAATAAACAGTTACGTACATGTTTATCTCTAAACAGCGTTCACATTCAAAATTATAGCCAAACCCCAACCCAAATAAGATATACACATTTACCCAATTAACGATACAAATTTCTAGAATTCCCAGTGAAAAAGACAACTAAACAGAAAACACACTCCCGTTTTAAATCCTGGCCTAACCCATAGTCAACAAGTATTGTCACGCATTGCACGGGCAACGCGACAAACACACAGACACACACACAATTCTCGTGCGCGAGCATCGAACACCCGAACGCTGAAACAGACTCGTACACTGACCAACAAAAGTTAGGATCGATTAGTCCGTTACATAATCAGCTTAATCTATATGTTATTGATATGGTATCCGTGTCTAATATTAGAGTAGACAGCAACAAATATTTGACATTTACTTACGATCAGCAACATATATAAATATTATTTACTTTTCCACAGACAGGATAGCATATACCACGGGCGTTGATATAATAGTACTGGGCCGATGAGTAGATCGGAAAATACGAAGCAAGAGTCATAGTGAAAAATATATTCCCACAATGTCTGCGTGGTCAAAGTATTTCGACACTATTTAAACTTTGGTAGAGTGGACAATCTTGTAAAGTTTAGCTTAAATTAGGCCGTATTAACCTAAGAGTTATGTTTCAGAGTACGAGTCTACTCGTTATAAATGTTATGGTACTAAATTAGAACAAGTAGGTAACCCCCAACTCTGAAGCCTCCCGCATCATACCTTCACTCACCTAACACTATAAAACAATATCTGGAAGTTTCAGGCTAATTATTGATATTGTTCGGTGCTAGTTTAGTAAACTAGTCTGGAAGTGGCAGTCATCTTTGTGGCGGCGCAAGAGGATGAAATCTCAAGTGATCTTCTCGGGAATGGCTGTCCTCCTATAAACGAAAGAAAGAAAGAAATGTTTTATTTAACGACGCACTCAACACATTTTATTTACGGTTATATGGCGTCAGGCATATGGTTAAGGACCACACAGATTTTGAGAAGAAACCCGCTGTCGCCACTATATGGGCTACTCTTCCGATTAGCAGCAAGGGATCTTTTATTTGCGCTTCCCACAGGCAGGATAGCACAAACCATGGCCTTTGTTGAACCAGTTATGGATCACTGGTCGGTGCAAGTGGTTTACACTTACCCATTGGGCCTTGCGGAGCACTCACTCATGGTTTGGAGTCGGTATCTGGATTAAAAATCCCATGCCTCGACTGGGATCCGAACCCAGTACCTACCAGCCTGTAGACCGATGGCCTACCACGACGCCACCGAGGCCGGTCCTATAAACGAGGCACTAGAGAGAGATTCGTGGAATCAACCACTATTTTTTCCAAATGTCCATTCGACTCTGCATTGTGCAGAGATACAGCCTTGATCATGTATTATGATTTTGTCGTTCAGATTGGTACACGCTAATCTATAGCTAATACACATATTATATATATGTGTGTATAAATAAATATCTATTATATATATATATATATATGTATGTGTGTGTGTGTGTGTGTGTGTGTGTGTGTGTGTGTGTGTGTGTGTGTGTGTGTGTGTGTGTGTGTGTGTGTGTGTGTGTGTGTGATAATAATAATAATAATAATAATTCTTGGTGTATGTGTCTTTGTCGGAAGAGGGGAGGTGAAATCGATGGTAGACTTAGTTTGAGCAAATATCTTAATTTATTTTTTATCACGTTTTGACTTGTGTATTGAAATAAAACTAACGTTGAAATCGCTTCTAATCATTTCAAAATACAAAATAATTTGTTTTTGCTATTTCAGTTATAGAGCATTAGCGAATTTGAAACAACAAAACAGAAATCTCAGGTTGCTGCTGGCATTTGGTGGGTGGAATTTTGGAAGTCGGAAATTTTCTAATATGGCTGCCAGCTCCCGCGCGAGAGCGAGGTTCGTCCACAGTGCGGTTCTGTTTTTACGAAAATACGGCTTTGATGGACTCGACATTGACTGGGAATACCCTGCTATACGAGGAGGAAGATCAGCAGACAAACAAAACTTAGTTGTCCTGTGCAGGGTAAGACTCTTTTTATACATTTTTACCTCAAATACTTAATTATCATAAAGCGACGTTCCAAACTAAAACGTATTCTTTCAACGATCATGTTGATTATTTGGATATATTTTTAAAGGTTATCAGCTGTCAATATATTTTTTAATTTTATCTTGTGTCTATATATATATATATATATATATATATATATATTATATATATATATATATATATATATATATATATATATATATAAAATGACTAAGTCTCAATATACTAAACAAAAATATCAGGTGTCAATATATTTTTTAAATTAACAGGTCACAATATATTTGTTTAAAATTATCAGGCGTCAATATATTTTAAAATTTATCAGGTAGCAATATATTTTTTAATTTATCATGTGTCAATATATTTAAAAATTATCAGGTCTCAATATATATATATATATATATATATATATATATCGTTAAAAAGTGTATGTTTTTCTCTACATGACAGGCTTGTTTCGTGAGAAGTTGAATATTGCTCTCACTCATCAGATGTAGATTTAATTACACCGTCAACGGAAAGCTGATGACGTAATGGACTCTGTGACGTCGAGGTTACGTCACTATGCAGGTCTATAATAGGTGATGTGTGGTATGCGCACAGAAGGTATTTGCGTCTGTGTCGACATGCTGATACGAGCGAGCAAAAGATGTAACCTCTGCCTGAAGGAAAAACTGTTCATAATGTATAAACCTGAAACCAGCACACTAAACTCCAAGAATGAACTCGTATCAGCATGTCGACACAGACGCAAATACCTTCTGTGCGCATACCACACATCACCTATTATAGACCTGCATAGTGACGTAACCTCGACGTCACAGAGTCCATTACGTCATCAGCTTTCCGTTGACGGTGTAATTAAATCTACATGATGATGAGAGCAATAATTCAACTCTCTCACGAAACAAGCCTGTCATGTAGAGAAAAACATACACTTTTTAACGATATATCTGGCTCCCACACGGTTGAGCACTCTATAAAATAGCGTCTTTCAACTCGAAAACGACTACTATATATATATATATATATATATATATATATATATATATATATATATATATATATATATATATATTAATTTATCAGGTGTCAATATATTTTAGAATTGATCAGGTGTCAATATATGTTTTAAATTTTTATTCAGGAACTTATTGCTGCATTTGCATCTGACGCTGCCCGTGGAGGAAGTGAACGTCTGCTCCTGATAGCTGCTGTTCCAGCCAGTCCGCAGAAAGCTTCCATAGGTTATGACGTACCTGCCTTGAGCAAGTACGATACAATTGTAGAATCTTCCATTTCGTATCAAGTTTGTCCCGAGCTCAGTGGCATCACATGTCCCCTTTTCCCCATCCCACATCCCAGCTCCTGTAGCAAACACCACACGACAACATGATCAAAGATATCAAAACAGCTTTATGAGTTGGTCTGATCATGGAAGAAATGACGACTTTGCCTAGAACGTCCATTCGACTAACTGGCCTCGGTGGCGTCGTGGTTAGGCCATCGGTCTACACGCTCGTAGGTACTGGGTTCGGATCCCAGTCGAGGCATGGGATTTTTAATCCAGATACAGACTCCAAACCCTGAATGAGTGTTCCGCAAGGCTCAATGGGTAGGTGTAAACCACTTGCACCGACCAGAGATCCATAACTGGTTCAACAAAGGCCATGGTTTATGCTATCCTGCCTGTGGGAAGCGCAAATAAAAGATCCCTTGCTGCTAATCGGAAAGAGTAGCCCATGTAGTGGCGACAGCGGGTTTTCTCTCAAAATCTGTGTGGTCCTTAACCATATGTCTGACGCCATATAACCGTAAAATAAAATGTGTTGAGTGCGTCGTTAAATAAAACATTTCTTTCTTTCTTGCTTTCCTTTCGACTATGCCTTGTAAAAATACTATTTTGATATCGGAATACGGTTTTGTCGATCATATTTATATATATTTATGCTGTATATATTTTTATGCTGAAAACTAAAGTTATCATTTGTTATTTACCAGATACCTGGACTTCATCAACTTGATGACGTATAACTTCCATGGTAGCTGGGAACGGAAGACAGGGTTTAACAGTCCTTTGTATTCCTCAGTCAGTGATGCTAATCGCATTCTCAATATGGTAAGCAGACTGTCTAATAAAGTAAAACCTTTGTTTTGTGATGCGCTCTGTGGTAGTTAAGGAATTGGAGAAGACACTGTGTTGACCCTAACACGTAGCCTGCATGGTGGCAAGAAACCAAGACGACCCTTCATTTTCGCAAGCAGTTTTTTTCCAAAATATATGTCATGATGCATTTTTGTCTTTCTTATTATTTTATAACGCTCTCTTGAATTCTCCTGCTAAATACTATAATAAACATAAACATATGGGGCCGAATTTACAAAGCCTGTTTAAAACTTAAACGCGTGTAACTACATACATTTACAATGCTTAAACGCCTGCGTTTAAGAAAAACAGGCTTCGTAAATTCGTCCCATGATGTTCCAGTTGTTCTTGAGTAGCGAACATTGTGGCAGCACCAAAATGTTTAGTAAAAGTTAAAGACTCCGAGCCCAGCTGACATTCCGTTTATCGTTACAGGCCGGATCAATGCATTTGTGGTATTTGCATTCATGAACAGTATCATCGGACGAATTGACTTTGTATGTTTTTTGTTGATACATGAGAAAAACATGATATACATTTTTAACACAGGACGCAGCTGCAAGATGGTGGCACAAAGCCGGGATGCCTAAGAATAAAATAACAATCGGGATGGCCACTTACGGAAGAACTTTCACCCTGAGTAACCAACGTGATAACGGAGTAGGGGCCTCAGCGTTCAATGGACCAGCGGGTCTCGTGACTCGTCAAAAGGGCTTCTGGTCATACTACGAGGTTTGTACAACGGCGAAGTTCTTCAACATGAAAATAATATATCACTCATTTATACTACGCTGGCGCTTTTTAACATGAAAATAATCTATCACTGAATTAATTTTGTAAAATGCTGAAGCTCTCGTACATAAAAATTATATCACTGATTTAATTTTGTAAAACGCTGAAGCTCGTGAATATGAAAATAATCCATCAATGATTTAATTGTGTACAACGCTGAAGCTCTTGAGCATGAAACTAATTCGTCAATGATTTAATTCTGTACAACGCTGAAGCTTTTGAACGTGAAAATAATCCATCAATGACTTACTTCTGTACAACGCTGAAGCTCTTGAACATGAAAATAATCCATCAATGATTTAATTCTGTACAACACTAAAGCTGTTGAACATGAAAATAATCCATCAATGCTTTAATGCTGTACAACGCTAAAGCTCTTGAACATGAAAATAACCCATCAATGATTTAATTTTGTAGAACGTTGAAGCTTTTGAACATGAAAATAATCCATCATTGATTTAATTTTAAATACATTTTCAATTGTAAAGCTACTTCGATTGTATGCAGTTACATTTAACCACTTTAGGATTGTTTCAGATTCTAGATTCCAGATTCTAGACTAAATCTAATTTTAACTACATGTTGTTTGTATTATTAAAGACTTGAAGCCAGTGCACCACAACTGGCATATCAAAGGTCGTGGTATGTACTATCCTGTGTGGGATGGTGCATATAAAATATATTTTGCTACTAATGGAAAAAATATAGCGAGTTTCCTCTTTAAGACTATATGTCAAAATTATGAAATGTTTGACATCCAGTAGCCAATGATTAATAACTCAGTGTGCTCTAGTGGTGTTGTTAAAACAAAACACACTTTAAACTTTATTAAAGACTTGAATCTAGATAGTTAATGTTTAATAAGCACGTGACTAGAGACAAATCAAACCATTAAAACATATTGATTAATAATGGTGAGTTATTACTGGGTAGTTGGTCCTTCTGTCATATGTTTCCTCTGTCGTGTTATATATACAGTGTATATATGATACGGTAAAGGGCAGCATCTGTTGGCAATATCCACCTGGTATAACGCCACGGAGTGTTCCACAACGAGCCCAATTCCGTTTGTACTCCACTGAAGATTTTCCAATTCAAATATTTTATTCCACCAGTGAATGAAATTATGTAACCTTTAAGAATTGATTTTAATTCGATTACTACTGCTTTGTAGAGTTCATGACGATATCGAAATGTTCAGTTATGTACGGTTGGTCTTGTTCTGTTACTATATTAATTTTGTTATCTGTCGTTTCATGTAAAAATCTCAATAGTGTATGTTTAAATGTCTTCTATTGTCCAGATATGTCAAGAAATTCAACGAGGCGGGGGCAGGGTGGTGCTTGATAACATCCAAAAGGTACCCTATTACGTAAAGGGACCATTGTGGATCAGTTACGACAACGAGTGGAGTCTTCGGATAAAGGTAAACGATGCCACTTCCAAAGCTCATCTGATCAAATGTAACAAAGCTTGTAACATCTAGTGTCCTGATGACCTTTTGTCGTGACGAGTTTGTTACGTCTGTTAAGCTATACTTACTTACTTACGTACTTATGCCCGTCGTCCCTTCTGGGGCATAGGCCACTGACTAAACTTTTCCAGAGTTGTCTGTCCTGGGCTCTGGTTCCAAGCTCCCTTCGCCATGTGTTCTTTGGGCGGCCTCTTTTTCTTCTGCCTTGTGGGTTCCATGTCAGAGCCTGCCTGGTGATATTCGACGCTGGTTTCCGGAATGTATGACCAATTCATCCCCATCGTCTCCTAATCTCATCTCCAGCAGCCAGTCTCATAGTCTATGTTGCTGATGGTGTCTGGTCATCGGATCTGGAGGGTTCTTCTTAGACAGTTGTTGATAAAGGTCTGTACTTTCTTGATGGTGGTGTTAGTTGCCATCGATGTTTCTCCTCCATACAGTAGTACCGACTTCACATTGGAGTTAAACAGGCGTATTGTCATATGCAATGACAGCACTTTGGAGCTACAGATGTTCTTGAACTGTATAAATGCTCCTCTCGCCTTGCCAATCCGTGCTACAGATGTTCTTGAGCTGTATAAATGCTCCTCTCGCCTTGCCAATCCGTGCTACAGATGTTCTTGAGCTGTATAAATGCTCCTCTCGCCTTGCCAATCCGTGCTCTAAAATGAAAAGTCATCTGTACCCATGGTGACATTGAATATAGTTAGATCTGCTAACACAGATTTAAAGTCGGATCTGTCAGTAAGATCTGATTCAAATTAGATTCCAAGTGAAAAGTCCACGGGGAAAATGACCAAAGTCACATTTCACAGTTTTTGAGAAATATTTATTTCAAAAGTTGACTTCTCGAATGTGTTCAAATTCATTGCATGTGAAGGACATTGCATGTGTTACTAATGTATGATGTTATTGATTTTTTTAAACAGCATATAATGTTTTGTTGTTCTTATGTTTTAAGTATAACAAATTGTTTTTGTTAATTTGGTCATGAGGACATTGATCATCATTTACTTAAAAGTGAATATGTTTTTCAACAATCAAGGTTAGCGAAATTAATTTTATCCTAGTGGAACAATATAACAATATAACCTGTTTAAAAATACAGTGAAACCACGTTGTACAGATAGATTAGGATAGTGAAAAAAACATCTCCAATTCACCATTTTAATCCATGACTTTTGTTACATTTATTATGTATATGATTGGTAACGTCTAGGAAATGCGCTACACTGTTTTCATTAAGATTTTGAAGTGCTTTATTTAGTCAATGGTGATTGTAATAGTGATTGGTGGTTTTGTGGTTTTATATATGTTTATTTTTATGATAACAGGCAGAATGGGTAAAATCCAACAACTATGGCGGCGTCATGTTCTGGGCACTGGATCTGGATGATTTTAAGCAAGTCTGTACACCTGTATCAAAGAGAAAATATCCTCTTATTCAGGCTGTTACAGATGTTCTTGGTGGCTCGCCAGAAACAAAAGAGGAAATATGTAATATTTCTACAGGTAACTTCACATACAAGGACGCATACAGTGTGTAGGACGATAAATGCATTAGGGAATAAACTCATTTATTTTATTTTATTAAATTTCAGCTTATTTTAGGTTTTTTTTTTATTATTCAGCTATCCTCAGCTATCTGTTTATCTGACCGGTAAAGTTTCTTTAGCCAAACTTCAGCATACATTGTGGTAATGCTGCCGTCTGTGTTTTGATTGGTCGAGTGAAAGGTCACCAAGGCACGAGATTGTATTGGCTTATCTCAGATCTTATTAATGGAGAGTAATTATAGTTACTTGAACCCTCCCTGTCATGGACAGGACTCTCTGGCGAAGTCACAGGTTGTGCCCACGACATGCGTGCTTGAACAGTTCTCTGATGGAAGCATGCCAAAAATTACCCACCCCCACACCCACAGTTACTTGAAAGATGAGATTTCAGTCAGACTGCAGTGGGCATATGTCATCAAGTTTCAGATTGGTAGGTATTAACTTCGTGTCCAACGAGCTGTAAAAACATAATGGGATATAACGGACACCAGTGTTGTATTCTATTTGTTACACATCCTCAAAATGTAGGTTTAAAATATATTGTCTTATTTTACGGCTCTTGCGTGTGCACAGTCAACCTGCTCGTCGTCAGTAAAAATCAGTGTATCTAGTGTTAGTTTCATTAAATGGTTTTCATTTGTCCTATAGGTCATCACCATAGAGTAGCCAGTCAGATGTTTTAAAATTAATATATCTCACATATGCTGAATATCGCCATATTAAAACCACAAATTTGACAGTGTGTCTCAAATGGGTGTTTAAATTTCCTGACAAATATTTCAGAAACTTCTACGTGCAGTGGCAGAGCATTTGGCATGTACCCAGATGAATCTGATTGCAGCAAGTTCTATATCTGCGCACTCTTTGGAAAATTCAGAATGAGCTGTCCGGCTACCTTCGTGTGGAACCCTGTCATCATCAGCTGCAGCCAGCGATCTCTTGTCAACCTCTGCTTCTGCAGGGACCACCAGCAAGACTCTTTGCTATTGGCCAGAAGACCAATAACACCCGCAGTTATTGGACAAGTGGTCAGCAAGACTGTAGATACCGAAAACAAGCGATAACATACGAAAACAAACGATAACATACGAAAACAAGCGAAACGGACGTGACGAGATGGTGTAGAAAGAAGTGGAGTGTTCATGAGGTCGAGCGCTCGCGAATTATTTGACTGGTACCATCGTCTTCTATCACATCACATGCATTCAACGATCGACACCAAAGCCAGTTTTGCGAGCGATTCTCCTGAACTACTGTAATTGATATTTTTGTTAGCAGTTTGTACGAGGTCCTGTACTAGCGAAATAACCATGTAGTGTATTACACAGAGCTTATTTTGAAAGGAAAGGACAGTTTGTTTGACAATTCCCATTAGACCTACGTTGTTTAATAAGCGGCTATTGGTACACTAAGAGACGAAATAGGCCATTATATTTTCCATTAGCAGCAAGTGGATGGCTCATTGTTTTGAATGAATGTTTCCCGCAAATAGAATGGTCTTTGCTATATACTAATGGAACATTGCTTGGAGACTCTTGTTTGAGTACCAGTCAATTTCTCAGACAAACTGGTGTCAGAATACATTTTAAAAAAATTCAAGGTTCTTCCTTGCCACATTCAGAACAGGTAGTAAATATTAAGTTTCTGACGTTATTAATTGAACAGCCAGTAACAACGGTTTTTGTTTCAGTGTTGTTCATTATGTTTAGTAAAGGTTTTTCTTAATAATCTTCTTCTTCTTTTTTTTTTGTAAGAGTGTGTACATATTCCAAACTTTGAGAAGTGAACATCTTTATAATAAAAGATGATAACATTTTGAAGATTTGGTTTTTATAATTTTAGATGGAGTAATTTCGAAAACACCCTTTGTCAACTCTAGCGGGGTGGGTGGGTGGGGAGGGCTGTTTTGTTTAGTTTAGTTTTGTTTTTGTTGCAATCAAAGTGTTTAATTTTTACACTCTTTTTTTCAGTAGCACCAATCTTGGCCTTATTATTTAGCACAATACAATAATTATGGTCCTTTGTTCCATTTATATGCCTTATTAATATACAATACTACTAAATAGGTCCAAGCGGAGGCATAATTTTTTAAGGAAAGGAGGGGAGAGAACCTAACGTACACTTGAATAAGGTGCGGGCGCAAGGGAAGGGTTTTGGGAGTCAAAAACCTAACCTGCTAAAAACAAATTCTGTTTTTAAAATACATGTTTCGAAGAAGCATGACTCGACATGTCTATAAACTTCGCGCGCCACAGTCTAGTTCCCACCCACCCCCACCCCCGCCGCTAATATCCATCAGAAATGCCTAGACCACGACAATTTTATACCTCCCCACATGCCTGAGATTATTACGCAGCCTCAAGGGATTGTATCAAACTCAGTGGTGAAAATGGGCCCAAAACGAGTAGTTGCGACAGTGAGCCAGGGAAGAAAGGAAGGAAATAGTCTATTTAACGACGCACTCAACACATTTTCTTTACGGTTATATGGCGTCGGACATTTTGCAAAACCTACATGAAAAAAAGGACTTTCAACCGTTGGTGGACAAGCATTGTAACAAATTGCTGCAATGGAAACAATGTATGATCTATTAGTTTATAATGTGCAGATTTTGTTGCAGGGCGGGACCTAGCCCAGTGGTAAAGCGTTCGCTTGATGCGCGGTTGGTCTGGGATCGATCCCCGTCGGTGGACTCGTTGGGCTATTTCTCGTTCCAGCCAGTGCTCCACAACTGGTGTATCAAAGGCCGTGGTATGTACTATCCTGCCTGTGGGATGGTGCATATAAAAGATCCCTTGCTGCTAATCGAAACGAGTAGCCCATGAAGTGGCGACAGCGGGTTTCTCTCTCAATATCTCTGTGGTTCTTAACCATATGTCTGACGCCATATAACCGTAAATAAAATGTGTTGAGTGCGTCGTTAAATAAAACATTTCCTTCCTTTTGTTGCAATATTTTGACATTTAATTGTGCATTATCCGTAGCTGATGGTAGGCCTACTACGTACCAGGAAACGGATGGATTAGAGTGTCATATTGACGGGCATGGTTAACACCTCATGACTAATTCTTTTTAAAACCACTTCTACATTTATATAAAGTATTAATGATATATCGTGGTATCAAACATCATATATAATAAGTGGTTTGCTTGAAAATTATGTCGGTACTGTTCTCCAGTGATTTAAAATCATCAGGTCAGGTCAGATCATAGGGCGTAACGTGAATATTCAGAGCAAGCTGTTGTAGCGCACGCCTGTCATGGGCGCATGTGTCAACTTACGTCGGCTACTTGGGCTACTTTTATTCCCTGCCAGACGCGGGTCAAGTGGGAGGGTGCTGGAGGTACACATTCCAATGGTATTTCGACTACGAAATATTGACGAAAACATAAAAACGTCAACATTCCTTTGAGGTGATGTCAACAATGCTTTTACGTTTTAACAATATGCTTATTGACGTCAAAGCGATATATTACGCACATTCGTCTGATGTGCGAAAAGATCGCTGTTTGGCATTTATAATCATATTTGTTCTGTGCATGGATCTATACTACCTAATGATGACATCTCAGGCCCGTAGGACGGGTTTTTAAAGTGTGCGAGGTGTGTGTGTGTGGGGGGGGGGGGGGGGGGGGGCTAATTTTTATGATTGTTCTATTGTCAGGTTTCCGTATTAGCATTATAAGAAATTTTGAAGTCCCGAAATAAAAACTGGCGAAAAAAGTGGCCTGCATCTAACTATTGTGCTGTTCCGTTCCAATATTTTCTGCAAATGTTTGCCTATTACCTATTCAATCTTACTATAGTGATACAGACATTTTGAAACAGTGTGATAAATAAATTTTATATCATACATATGTGTGATCTGGACTGGCTCTTTTAAATGGAGAATTCCCTTTTTATTTTACTGCAGTTAGCACCTTTTATTTACTGATGTCTATAAAAAGGCTACTGCAGAGTATGATTCTTAATGTTAAAAGAAATCCATGAAAGGAATTTTGATCATAGATTTAACAAAGTGTTGTTATGAAGTCAAATTAAAAAACGTTTTTGTAAAACATAAAAGGAGGTATGTAATAAATACAGAACTTCACATACATTGTTTTCACTTCCTATTTATTGCACTAGTTTATTTTGCGAAAGTACATACCACTGGTCTAGTGGTATATATTCTTGTGCAAAATAAACTAGTGCAATAAATAGGAAGCGAAAGCAGTGTATGTGAAGTTCTTTATATTTATTACATATCCATTTAACTTCACTAGAGTAATAAAAAACAATTTTCATTGTGCAATAATACAAAAATCTTTTAAACTGTGTGATACAAATTTTTTCACGCGTAGTATGTGCTCACCAGTATGATGTCATAGCCCTAGCCAGGAATGACTTCATGTTCCTTGCCAGGCTAGGCATTTTCAAAGCTATCTTAGCCTACAAAATCCTAAAACCATCGTAAGTTGTGACGTCACTACAGCACAAGCCAAAGTGACGTGATAATTATGATGGTTTTATGATTTCGTAGGCTAAGATTGCTTTGGAAATATGGGCCCAGGACGCTCAATTCCATAAAATTCAACCAAATTTTCAGACAAAGTAAGTGGTATTTAATTAAAGTTTTCTTATTCATAATACAGAAAGGTTGTATGTAATAAATACAGAACCACATACCAGTTGTTTTGCCATGTTATTTATTGCACTCATTTATACATGTATCCTTCAAGTGATGAACAAACATCAATGTTATGGACACTAGAATGAATTTCTTGGAGTGCTATAATGTCAAATTTCCTCAAATATGCTTGGATTTCAGTTTTTTTTTGGCAAGTTCATCAATATTCCAAGCCAAAAATGACATTAATTCATGATACATATCTATGCTAGCTGGTTACAAATATGATAATATACAATGAAAGGCATGCTAGGGTGAAGGTCAGCGGATGTGACATGCAACAAAAGAAACCATGACGAGACCGGAAGTGGGTATAATAGCCTATAACCCCCCCCCCCCCCCCACACACACACACACACACACACACACACCATTTTGTTAAAACTTTAACTTCTTTAATACATAGGGGCCCAGTTGCCTTTTGTATTCGCTTTTTATATAGGCTAAAAGCCTCTACTTGAAGTTTTGGCGATTCTAATAAAACATTTTTTTAAATTATAATTTTAGTATTATTGTTATTACAGCTATAAAGGTTGATGTACAGAATAAGGAAGCTCTCATTCAGGAGGGATGGTGGCCCTTAAAAGGGCCGCTGGTGGCATTTCCTCGTATGTTGCTGATCTTTGTGTCGGGGGACTAGCGACACCAGTGGTAGGTCATATAGGCGATATCAGCATCAGTCGTTACGAAGCAAACTGTCCAGCAAAGCTCGCGCCAAAAGTGGCGATCCTTGGGTGGTTCCTTGACTCCATCGATACAATCAAAATTTAAAAATTTGGATTGACGTGGAAAGGGGTCGACCGGCTTCGATGAAACCTCCGGTTCCGGCTTTGATGAAACCTCCGGCATTGGATCAATTCGATTTTTCCGATTGAAGTTGCGCAGCACCCTCCCAAAGAAGCTGGAAATCTTCCTTTGGGACATATCTTGAGATTATTTAAGTTTCTGTTTCTCTATTTGGAATAAATACAGATAACGTAATTGTTTCAGCACCGTCTTTATATACTGGTCCTGACTCAGCATCGATCTTTAGTGCTGAAGTTTGGGCAGTCATTAAAGCCTTAGAAGAAATAAAGGATTCTAGTGCATCCAAATTTATTATTTTTACTGACTCACTTTCTTGTCTCCAAGCTTTACGTAATATGAAGCTGGACCATCCCTTAATTGGGATGGTGATACGAAAGTGTGTCTTTTTATCTATTGGTAATAAAGACATTGTATTTTGTTGGGTACCCAGCCATGTTGGCATCAGGGGTAATGAAAAGGCAGATTTAGCTGCCAAGTCTGCTTTGGATTTGCCTCATGCCAGGGTTGGTGTACCGTATACTGATTTTAAATATGGTATTAACAAATTTATCTTTTCGATTTGGCAACGTGATTGGGACGGTGAGGTTGCGAACAAGCTTCATGCTATCAAGCCAGTCTTGGGAGAGTGGCAGTCCTCCTATAGACGGTGCAGGAAGGATGAAATAGTCTTGTGTCGTGCCCGCATCGGTCACACTTACTTAACCCATTCATTTATCTTGAAGAAAGATCCTCCACCTCAGTGTGAGCACTGCCAGTGTCTTCTGACTGTGCGACACATTTTGGTGGAGTGTAAGCAGTTGTCAGAAACTCGAAAAGATATATTTGGACAAAGAAATGTGATGGAATCATTTCGATTCCATCCAGAACTTTTATTGCAGTTTTTACGAGATACTGAATTTTATTCTAAATTTTAATTATATCTATCTGTGATATTTGTACTTTTACACAGTCCTTTACACTGTGTTTTTATTTAATTGTTGAATTTTTATATTGATGATGATCATCACCCTTTTCTTGCATTTTACCATAGTTTGACACCCAATAGCCGATGTATTTTTCGTGCTGGGGTGTCGTTAAACATTCATTCATTCATTTATATACTGGTCGTGCGGACGTAACAGAAGCACATCTGTCGAGTTCTAAAGACGTCTTGTCGTTGATTAATAACTGTTTTTGCGTCTGAGATTAGCCTATATTATTTAAAACTTTATTGACATCATGTTAGCTCCGGAAAAATATTAAAAATAGTTTCGCAATAGCTTTCTCTTTGTTGTCTTATTTTGAAATATTATAATGAAATGTATTTAAAAGAGTAATATTGCTGATAACTTTTTTATAATCATCTTGTCATCATTATTATAATTGCCAGAATTATTAATCTACAAACAAGCGAATCTTTTCGCGACCCACGGGTTCACCAGGACTCGAATTTAACAGCTGTCATGCGGTAAATTGCTGCAATGCCCCAGTCAAATCCCACAATGGCCAGAAAATGGCAGGATACTAATTGGTAATAAATAATACTCTGTTTTATTACGAATCCATTGTTGTAGTTGACCCATTTTAAAGGGCGCTGCGCATTGGTTGAGGCACACACATGCACCACACACGCGCGCGCACTAATTGAAACCAATGTTACTGGTCTGCCTGTCCCTCTAATTTGACTGGTATACGAGGGAGCTAACTACTACCTTATTTTTAAAAGGTGATCACCCCCATCCACCCCCACCCCCATGTTTCTCATATCGTTTCTAAGTGCCGGGTGTTTGTGTTTGCTTCTCTAAAAACAACCCCAAAACAATCGTGCATTTTCTTCCACAAGTCCCTGCGGGTCTATAAACGAACATTTATTTTCCTTCGTCTATAATTTTATTATTAAAATTTAATGAGGTAACACAGCAAAAGCTAATAAATAGAAAACACATTTATGGGATAAAATGTATATACAAATGACATCATTTTAATATTGTTTAGTCTGTGTTTAATAACAGAAATATTTGGTGATGATCAAACCACTACAGTAACTATTGATAATCACAGAATGTTGGATTTAAATTTTTTTTTTTTTTAACGTGTCAGTTTTCAAGTTCTGTATCCATGCGGCATCAAAAACTGCACATAAGGAAAACATCCCCAAGTACACAGCACAGTACGAAAGTGTTAAACCACTAGACTAACCATTAATCACCTCGCTAGAAATTTTCGAAGCTATCTTAGCACTACGATATCATAAAACCATCGTAGGCTATGACATCACTTTAGCACACGCTATAGTGACGTCATAGCTTACGATAGTTTTACGATTTCATAGCCCTAAGATAGCTTTGAAAATATAGGCCCTAGCTAGTGATTTTCAATGCTATCTTAGCACTATGATATCGTAAAACGTTCTTAAGCTATGATGTCACTACTACACTCATGACATTGTAGTGCCAAGATGGGTTAAAAATATGGGTCCAGCTTCTGTACTGGACAGACAGGCCAGATAGTGGAGGTGTATGCGCAGGACATTGTGCTTAAACCTCTTTTTCTTTTTTTTAAAGGCTTAGTGTAAATGTGGCGATATTTTCACAACTCATAAAAATGTGGAGAACCTGTTAACTGCTGAGAGAACTCAAAATATAACAGAGACCATTCCCTAAAAAATGGCAGGCTTTGGCAAAAATATTAACATTCATAAAATAATTGTTTCAATATTCCATGATTTTTCTTGTGTACAGAACCAAAAAGTAATTTTTGTTATTTAAATTACTGAATGGTGCTTTGGAATGAATTTTATGTGCGTGAGTTAGTAATTTAAGATAAATGTAGCTTTGAGAAAAAGAAAATGTTGACACGAGTGTCTTCAAGAAAATAGCACCCTATACAAAGTACATGATTTACATTGTTTTGAAATTTAAAGTTGATCATGTGTTGATCACATCATGCTAGTGCTGTTCTGTTATAGGCTTGTTTACCTACTAAATGCCAATGTTTCTGTTGTTAATTTTAACAAACTAATTAGTGTATATACATGTTTATATATTTTTGCAAATTGTCATGTGTAAGAAATATCTTACATCTCAATTCAGTTTAATCTGTATTCTGTTTACTTACAAAAGTCAAATGAAAAATATGTCATTGTGACCTACATTTCATTTATTAGTGGATATTATTACCATATATGAAATCACAAATTCTATTCTTTGAAAGGCATTACTGTGAGCCTTAAATGTTGTTAAATTAGGACAAATCAATGTGTGCCACATTTAAGTCCATTTTATAAGCATTTTGTTGCAGACTGCTGTTGAATTTAGCTTGCTTGTTAGTCTTCCAAATACCCACTTAGAGAATAACTGTTAACATTTTGCATCATGGAGGAAAAAAGTATCACGTCTTTTCATTTGCTCTTAAATGTAAAGTGCAACTTAACATAACCAGAAAAATGTCAAACATAATATCAGTACATATTACCAGTAAATGCAATTTTTAATGTATGAGCTACTCAGAAATGTGAAAAACGCGAACTCTTTTACGACAAGTATTAAACAAATGGTTTTGCTAGAACTTTCAGTACATGTATTCACCAGCGTAGCCAGGATTTTATATTGGGAGGTGCCAACCACATTGTCTATGAGTCATGTTATGTGGCAATAGGAAAATATATAACATGGGTTGGGTGGGTGGGTGGGGGTGTAATTCTCTTTCTCTCTCTCTCTCTCTCACACACACACACACACACACACACACACACACACACACACACACACACTCTCACACACCACACACAGAGGCTACGCCAGTGCATGTATTAAGTGTTAAGAGTATACCCCCATTTAAAAAAATAAAATGTATGGGTCAGTTTGACTGTATGTAACTTTCATTTTTTTATCAATTTAGGTAACAGCTGGAATGGGATGGGGGTAGACCCAAGACATCATACTCAAACATGATCATTAAACTTCATGTTTTCAAGCAAATTCATATTCATTGAACATAACTAAATCTGTCGTTGGAGTGAGATTTTGTTGCGAGACCATTCAATTCTGTCCACGTGCATAATGGCTCGGTTGTAGATTAGTCTATTCTTGTATGAGGTCATTATATACATATGATACTATATTATACATATAAAACATGTACATAGAACTGGAATGCTAACCAAATTGTGCAGTAATGTATGTTTGTGGTTTGAAATTACAAAAGAATGAATATGTATACAAAATGATGAGGTGTTCTGTGGTTTTTGTAATATATAATTAAAAAGGGCGGGATATAGCCCAGTGGTAAAGTGCTCACCCGTCTAGGATCCATCCCCGACAATGGTCTCATTAGACTATTTCCCGTTCCAACCAGTGCACCATGACTCATATCAAATGCCATGGTATGTGTTATCCTGTCTGCGAGATGGTATATATAAAAGATACCTTGCTACTAATGGAAAATGTAGCGGGTTCACTTCTAAGACTGTCAAACTTACCAAATGTTTGACCTTCAATAAATAAGTGTGCTCTAGTGGTGTCATTAAACAAAACAAACCAACTTATATATATATATATATATATATATATATATATATATATATATATATATATATATATATATATATATGTGTGTGTATACGTATATATACAAAGGTTGCCCTTCTACAATTATGGTGAATTGATTTACATTAAACAGTGTACCGGTACTTTTAGTTCATTGTAAATTGATCATCAAAATCAAGTGAGAGCTCTTCATGTGGTCTGAATCGTATTCAGTGGCAGTTTTTGTTTTAACGACACCACTAGAGCACATTGATTAATTAATCACAGCCTATTGGATGTCAAATATTTAGTAATTTCGACACATAGTCATCAGAGGAAACCCGCTACATGTTTCCTAATGCAGAAAAGGATCTTTTATATTCTCTTTCCCACAGACAGACAAGCACATACCACGACCTTTGACCAGTTGTGATGCACTGGTTGGAACGATCCTGTAATACGAGCACTCGACTGACTGAGTTAAATCAAATCCCGCCCGGAATCTTATTCAGTGGCACATTTTAGATGATGAAGACTGAAATCTTCTGGATATCTTTCAGCACCGTAGTTATTACACACCAAAGTTCTTTGTCGTATACTCGACATTTATCAAATTTACTTTTGCCAGTACAGGCTTCTTCTTTTTTTAAAGCATAAACATCAAATCAATTACAAATTGGATCCAAAACAGATTTTGTCTTTGGTGATGATGTTGGGGGAGAATTCCTGTATAATGCAAAACCAAAGTCCTCCAAAACTCTACGTTAATCGTGTTCACCCTACAACAGGATTAGTTATATACATGTACATCAGGAAGGAAGGAAATGTTTTATTTAACGACGCACTCAACACATTTTATTTAGGGTTATATGGTTAAGGACCACAAAGATATTGAGAGAGGAATCCCGCTGTCGCCACTTCATGGGCTACTCTTTTTCAATTGGCAGCAAGGGATCTTTTATATGCACCATACCACAGACAGGATACCACATACCACGGCCTTTGATATACCAGTCGTGGTGCACTGGCTGGAGTGAACATGTACATCAAGTCAGTTACAATCTGAAACAGTGGTGTACACAGGGTTGGTATTTGATTGGTTGGGACGGGAGAAAAAACCAATAGGAGAATGGGTCCACTAATAATATAATGTAGGTGGTGTGGATAAACAAAACAAACTGTGGACTTTACAATCAACACTGGGACCTTTCTTGCCTCATGAAATGATCTATATTGGTACAACCCTCCCCATCCACACACACACACACAACACTGGGACCTTTCTTGCCTCATGAAATGATCTATATTGGTACAACCCTCCCCATCCACACACACACACACAACACTGGGACATTTCTTGCCTCATGAAATGATCTATATTGGTACAACCCTCCCCATCCACACACACACACACACAACACTGGGACCTCTCTTGCCTCATGAAATGATCTATATTGGTACAACCCTCCCCATCCACACACACACACACACAACACTGGGACCTTTCTTGCCTCATGAAATGATCTATATTGGTACAACCCTCCCCATCCACACACACACACACACAACACTGGGACCTTTCTTGCCTCATGAAATGATCTATATTGGTACAACCCTCCCCATCCACACACACACACACACAACACTGGGACCTCTCTTGCCTCATGAAATGATCTATATTGGTACAACCCTCCCCATCCACACACACACACACACACAACACTGGGACCTCTCTTGCCTCATGAAATGATCTATATTGGTACAACCCTCCCCATCCACACACACACACAACACTGGGACCTGTCTTGCCTCATGAAATGATCTATATTGGTACAACCCTCCCCACCCCCACACACACACACACAACACTGGGACCTTTCTTGCCTCATGAAATGATCTATATTGGTACAACCCTCCCCATCCACACACACACACACACAACACTGGGACCTTTCTTGCCTCGTGAAATGATCTATATTGGTACAACCCTCCCCATCCACACACGCACACAACACAATTTCAATTCTTTGACAAAACAATGTGTGTCAATGACCTTTGACATTAAAATGGAAGGTATTTGAAATCCATTCACTGTAACAAAAATACCAAGACTGATATTTTAAATATTTTATTCCAAAAATTCATTTAACCATACAGACTATACAGAAACATTGCACACAATACTTTTAACAATTATCATCAATTGTTATGTATAATAACATAAGAAAACCTTATTGAGCACATGACCTTTATATATGGTTACATTATGTATGTACATGGTTTAAGCTGGTTATACACCAAAATGTATTAGCAATTTGGCAAATTTAATCTAGAAATCTGTAGTCAAATTCAAATTTAAATTACCGTAGCTAAATTATGAAACAAGGCTTTTTAAATACTTCATTTATTTGATTTTCAAATTGGCTTTTTGGCAATATTTCTGATCAAATATATTTGCCAAGTTTAACTTTTAGTTCACAACTGGCAAATGACAGCTTAAACCCAATAAAAACTTATCAACTTGGTTGCAATACAAGGTAGCTTGTTTTTGGCATATTCAGTTATAGAAGAGTGACCTTTAAATATAAACAGCCCACTGTAAATCATATATTTTATTACATACCAACTTGGGTGGGTATATCAAAAGAGGTAAGTGTTTGATTGTTGTCTGTTTGTTTGTTTGTGTGTTTAATTGTTTCTTTATAAGTACCGAAGAAGTAGGTGGTGGAATGAATGAATGAATGAAAGTTTAACGACACCCCAGCACGAAAAATGCGTAGGTATGGGAGTAGGCAATAATTTATATTGTGGAGGGCACCCACATTAGGAAGGGAAACCCACACTGTCAGTAAGTCATGTTATGGGGCGACAGGTAAATATAAAAGATATGCCGCCCCCCCCCCCCCCTCCCCATACGCCAATACATATTAATAAAGAATACAGTTCAGTTCATTTCAGTTTGTTGCACCAATATAAGCATAAGAACTGCCCCCGAAGAACTGCAAATGTGGATCCAAGAGGAGGGCGTTGGAGGGGCACCCCAACCCCCCGAAATTCGAAGTGTCCCTTTAGTAGAAAAGGATCTTTTATATGCACCATCCCATACACGGGATAGCACATACCACGGCCTATGATATACTAGTCAGGGCTCACCGACGTGGATCATTCTGTGGATTATTACAATACAGATAATACATGTTAGTTTACTTTTGAATACTGTAGATGCCCCTTTTAAGCGTACGTTGAAAATTCCTGCACCCGTCTCTGCCAGTTATGACAATACAGTGGACTTTGTCTAAACCGGACTCACTTCGTACCGTCGAAATAGTCTGGTTTACATAGAGGACCGGTTTAGACAGAGGTCATCCAGAGTTATGGTTCTTGAATGATCGACAACTGGCGATCAACAAAGACATTTGAACCCATGGATGGTTGGGAAACACAGTCATACAAGCCAGACTAGCAATCGATTATTTCACAGGTATTTAAAAATTGCAAAATTACAAAAGAGTATTTCAATCACTCTACTTTAAATACATAAAGAATAATACATGGGTGGCCGTTGTTTTAAAATGTAAAATGTATCTAACGAGCGAAAGCGAGTTTGATACGTTTTTAAACGATGAGTTGTGAGATAAATGGTATCTAACGGACACGAATGTATTATTCTATTTCTTACATATCCTCATAAATCAGGTTTTAAACAAATGTTAACATCTTTTTCGACTAAAAGTTATTTACAGCCGTTGCATTTACGCGTAATTTACGGTGTGTAAGAAACCAATTTAACATGTATATATCAATTTTATTAGAACCTTTTTTTTTTAAATGTGATTAGCAACGGAAATTGATTTGTTTAGACATAGGGTACAACCGACATTCCATTCCATTCCATGTCGGTGAATATCGTATGTTAAATAAAAAAATCTCTTGTTTTTACTAAAACTAAATTATCGGAAACGATAGGAGGTACAATTCCACGTATAATAATACATATCTGAACCGGGAGCATACACTTTATTGCCGTTAAAAGTTATTTGATTTTGTATTATTAATTTTTGTTATGCCGATTCGTCCACTGACTACAAGAAATAGACTAAATTACATGGCTCACAGACATCGATTTCCTCGCAATGTATTACGGTTTATTCTTACACACCTGTTGGTGAGAACACCATGCGTTATTTTTGATAACACAGCTGTTTACACACGTACATGTGTTAATAATTTCAAGACATACGACTGGCTGTTCCTAGGTTATGACCAGGTCACTAATGCCATACAATAAAAAAAAAAACCCAGCACGGTGGAAATCGATTACACTGTGACGTATAGTTAACCTGGCAATCATGTGTCTATGATGCGTAAAGTTTGTTTTATTTAACGACGCCACTAGAGCACATTGATTTTTTTATATCTTATCATCGGCTATTGGACGTCAAACATATGGTCATTCTGACACTGTTGTTTTAGAGGAAACCCGCTGTCGCCACATAGGCTACTCTTTTACGACAGGCAGCAAGGGATCTTTTATTTGCGCTTCCCACAGGCAGGATAGCACAAACCATAGCCTTTGTTGAACCAGTTATGGATCACTGGTCGGTGCAAGTGGTTTACACCTACCCATTGAACCTTGCGGAGCACTCACTCAGGGTTTGGAGTCGGCATCTAGATTAAAAATCCCATGCCTCGACTGGGATCCGAACCCAGTACCTGCCAGCCTGTAGACTATAATGCGTAAGTCAGCTACAAGTGCAAAGGGTTGTAGATGTCTTTTGGTCGTTAAAGATGTTAAAATTTGCTTAAAACCTGGTTTTTGAGGATAAGTAAGAAATAGAATAATACATTCGTGTCCGTTAGATACCATTTATCTTACAACTCGTTGTTTAAATACGTATCAAACTCGCTTTCGCTCGTTAGATACATTTTAAAACAACTTAAAGTGTATCTAACATTAAATCTAACATTTAAATGGTATCAACGGCCACTCATGTATTATTCTCTATTTCCCATGATTAAGATGGTCATAATAAGCAGGTGTAATGAGGCATAACTCGTCCAAAAATTAATCGACTAAATAACAACGTCACCTGTCGCTATTTGCATTGCTAACTTAGTGAAAACCTGCTAGATTTTTCCATTAGCAGCAAGAATTTATATATATATATATATATATATATATATATATATATATATATATATATATATATATATATATATATATATATATATTCTTCCCCACAGACAGGACAGCACGGCCTTTGATATGCCAGACATGAAGTACTGTTTCGGACAAGAAAAAACCCCAACAAGAAATGGGTCCACCGATGAGAATTTGACCTAAGCACCTCAAACGAGCAACCTATCGACCAAGCTTGATGGTACTAATCCAAATAACTTCTGGCTGGGTTAAAGTTTGAGGTGCACCGGATTTTTGATAGAGAAGTTAACACCACAAGTCCTGTGATTGGTGATAAATGTGAGTGTGTTGGTTGTAAAAAAAAATAGTTTCATCTGGGCAAAAAGGTGTATACCATTTTATTTCAACTAGTACAAATATGTCAAGTAGCCCTTTGCTTGAAACATGTATGGGGTACCTGTAAAAAAAAAAAAAAAGTACTCAGATTTTGTGCGGAACTAGGGTAGTCGTAGACGCTACCCGTTATTTCTGAAGTGAGCAGCTTGACCCGCAATTTTTTCTGATCCATTTTAAGGGTGGGGGTGGCAGTATTTGTATCCGTGGTGTTTATTTCGATTGATACGCTGCAGGTAGGCGTTTTAGCCACACATGTTACTATTGTCGTCTATGGGATTTGATTTGATAGTATACACCCTGACGAGTTGTTAACCACATAATAAAACTTCAAAGAACATATAGAACTTGAACTTGGTGCTTGTGATGATGGTAATGTAGTAATGCTTGTGATGATGGTAATGTAGTAATGCTTGTGATGATGCTAATGTAGTAATGCTTGTGATGATGCTAATGTAGTAATGCTTGTGATGATGGTAATGTAGTAATGCTTAATATATCCAATGAAGGCTCAAGTACACTGACCGGGGGACACAGTCCAGAAATGGCTATTTCTCGTTCCAGCCAGTGCTCCACAACTGGTGTAATAAAGGCCGTGGTATGTACTATCCTGTCTGTGGGGTGGTGCATATAAAAGATCCCTTGATGCTAATCGAAAAGAGTAGCCCATGAAGTGGCGACAGCGGGTTTCGTCTCTCAATATCTGTGTGGTCCTTAACCATATGTCTGACGCCATATAACCGTAAATAAAATGTGTTCAGTGTGTCGTTAAATAAAACACTTCCTTCCTTCAGTCCAGAATTCTGGGCTGCCTCTTCAGGACAGAACATTTATGCATCCAAAATGAAGACTATTTGGGTTCCGAGATTTTAAACGAGTCAAAACCAATTATATATATTGTTTGTATTTATTTCGTGACATGTAAAATGTATTTTTAAATCTGTATAAATAAACATTGAAATAAAAACTTTTTACGCACAATACATACATACATACATACATACATACATATATATATATATATATATATATATATATATATATATATATATATATATATATAACCAGTTGTTGATATTCTAGTAATAAAAACAAATAAAAATGTAAATCGGCATGTTGCATCTATAGATATAGGTAATACTGTTTTCGTTCATAACACAAAATTCTAAACATTTTGATATGTACATTATTTATACAGCACAGGCTTGGCAGTAGATGATGGAGACAAGCTTGTAGAAAAATAAGACAAGGTGACTTATTTTTGTATTTCTGGTATGTATTAAAAAGATTCCCGACATAGTACCTTTAACTACTGCTGTTTGTAGGCACACTACGATATGTAGTGATGTACATAAGGATGAATTACTTGTAGTTCAAGGCATATTGTCACAGACCACTGACCTATTTAATGGTCTAACAAAGTATTACCTGAACAAAAAAAAATTGATTTGTCCCTACGTGTACTTTATTCAACCATCTTCATAACCACCATACTCCATTTATTAATGACATTTTGTAAAAATAACTGAATTATGGCAATGGTCCATAATTCAAAAACTAAAATTGCCGAAAGGGATGACATGGATTTCACTCGATCATGGTTCAGTTAAGGTGATGCAATAGCTAGATTTGGTTTCCAACAATTAATGAATTTTTATGTATTATCCATTTTTAGAGAAATAAGGTCCTTGAATCCATGACAGTATGCCTTTAAACATTTTTATCTGTACAATATACAACACAGGTTCGCAGTAGTTGAAGAAAACTATAGGGAAATAAGACCAGATGACCTGTTTTGTATTTCTGGTATTAAAGAGAATCCTGACATAGCACCTTTAACTATTACTCTTTGTAGACATACTGCGATATACAGTGATGCACATAAGGTTGAAGTACTTATATAGTTAAACATTTATGTATATACATTATACAGCACGGACTCGGCAGTAGTTAAAGAAAGCAATACAGATACAAGACAAAGATTACCTATTTTGTATTTCTAGTATTAAAAAGAATCCCGACATTGCGCCTTTAACTACTGCTGTCTGTAAACACAGTTAGACATGTCCACAACGTTGGGGTTGTTGCAGGTTCTGAGTCGCGCATCCCACACCTGAGATGGCGAACAGGTCATTGAGAAATTCCCCCATTCAACACACCAGTAGAATCTGTTACAGTCGGCTGGGTCTGGGTATAAACCTGTCGTCTTTCCGGAACACGAGAAAGGCTCTATAACAAAACAAAATAGAAGAAGAATTATTTAAAGTGACAGACCCTAGTTTTTAAACACCACGACGTAATTTTCACTATTAGAGCCCTTTTTTCATAACTGAAATGAGACATCACTTAGATTTTATTGTTTAGATTATCCATTCACGTACATCCGAAATGTTACTGGTCATCCTGGTGTTTCTAATATTACTAAATGCAGTTTTCACATTTTCAAAAGCACACGTATCTCTGAGAAGCTCTAGTTTATTTTTAAGGGTGTTTCAACGTCACAGTCGGTTGTTTCACTCTGTTGTAACTTCATCCAAATGTGTTACAGGTTTGTATATTAATCAAATGTAGTGTCTAGTTTCACGGGTTGAAACTAGGGTCTATGACTTTAATACATAGAAATGACACGGTGTATTAGTTTACAGCTACGCTTTACATAACATTGCTAAAAAAAAGAAGACAGTGTGGAAATATTGTAACTGAATTAGAACCAGCTATATAACGAGCCATCGTGTATATAGCAAGAGGAGGGGCGTAGCCCAGTGGTAAAAGCGCTCGCGTGATACGCGGTCGATCTGGGATCGATCCCCATTGGTGGGCTCACATAGGCTATTTCCTGTTTCAGCCAGTGCACCACGACTAGTATATCAAAGGCCGTGGTATGTGCTATCCGGTCTGTGGGATGGTGCATATAAAAGATGCCATGCTACCAAAGGAAAAATGTAACGGGTTTCCTCTCAAAGACTATATTATGTTAAAATTATCAAATATTTTATATCCAATAGCCAATGATTAATAAATAAATTAATGTGCTCTAGATAGTGGTGGTGTTAAACCAAACAAACTTTAACTTTTATCTCTAAAACTGTCAAAATTACCAAATGTTTAACACACAATAGCCGATGATTTGTAAATCAATGTCCTCTAGTGATGTTAAACAAAACAAACTTTAACTTTTATCTCTAAGACTCTAAGTTACCAATGGCGTCGTTAAATAAAACAAATTTTACTAAATTACCAAATGTTTGACATCAAATAGCCGATGATTAATAAATCAATGTCCTCTAGTGATGTCGTTAAACAAAAACTTTTTTAAAAGTATATAGCAACTGTCCATTATGAGTCCTTTAGTTACATCTCTTATACACACAATATATTGTTTTACCTCTCCCAACAACAATATCAATTTGTGTTTAGTATAAAATGTTATTGGAGCTACTGGAAACACAGGATGTACAGAAACACCTTGGATTTATGAAAATTGATAATTTAAGCAACGTGATATATGACGGATGAGAACACCTGATATCATTATTGTTTTGACAATGATTCATGAAAGCATGTCATCACAGATGTACTTATTTCAATCACATCTGCCCTGTGCTAGTTTTGATTTAGTAAACTAGTCTGAGAGTGGCTTTCCTCTGGCGGTGCAAGAAGGATGAAATATCCAGTAAAGGATATCTCCAGGAATGTCTGTCCTATAGACGAGACACTAGATAGAGATTCATGGAATCAACCACTATCTTGCCAAATGCCCATTCGAGTTACGGCGTTGATCAAGTATTACGGTTTTGTAGCTCAGATTAAGTAATGTTAAGCAAGTATAGTATATAAAAGTTTAAGTTACGAGTTACACAAAAGCTGTTATAGCTGAACATATTTTGCACGGTCTTAAAAACTAAGGTCAGCTGTTTGAAAGTTCGCCCTGGAATGCTGTTAAACTATTCATGTCTTCTGTCTGCTCATAAAGATTACATTTGTTGTGCGTGTTTTTGTGTGTCGGGGTTGGGGTGAGGGGGGGTCTATCAATTCACAAACCTGTAGCACCAGGTCGATTATTAGGACTGGCCGTTGTCGTAAATGTTGTTCTTAATGACGTTGTTGCTGTAGTCGTCGGCGACGTTGTTGAAACTCGAGTTGACGTCCCGCTGTCTACGTCCACCTCGTTGTCATCCAGGACGTCGATAACAGCCCGTATGAGAGGATACTTCCTGTTTGATGCTGGCGTGCAGACTTGGTTGAAGTCATCGAGATCCAGAGCCCAAAACATGACGCCGCCGTAGTTGTTAGACTTCAACCATTCTGCCTGGAATAGACATAGTAAAGTCAGTCTTGGTGACCATTTCTTTAAAAAGGATACCTATATACAATAGGGAACGTTAACGTGGTTTAATTTTTGGTTTTGAAAATCTAAATCAAATACAATATCAGAAGGTAATGGTAACTGGTTGTACAATATGTTCACTGAAGCATTCCTTTGTTTGGGTGTTGGATTAGGAGGGAAAACACACTGCGTGTATGTACATATGTTTCAATAATTTCAATTGATATAAAATAGAAAAAAAAGTATCAGAGGAGCATACTTCTGGACCTTCCAACATTGTGTGAATGAATAAATATTTAAGGACATCCCCACCACGGAAATACTGTTGGGAAGGAAGGAAGGAAGGAAATGTTTTATTTCACGACGCACTCAACACATTTTATGTACGGTTATATGGCGTCGGGCATATGGTTAAGGACTACACAGATATTGAGAGAGGAAACCCGCTGCCGCCACTTCATGGGCTATTATTTTCGATTAGCAGCAAGGGATCTTTTATATGCACCATCCCACAGACAGGATAGTACATACCGCGGCTTTTGATATACCAGTCGTGGTGCACTGGCTGGAGCGAGAAATAGCCCAATGGGCCCACCGACGGGGATCGATCCCAGACCGACCGCGCATCAAGCGAACGCTCTACCACTGGGCTACGTCTCGCCCCCTGCTATTGGGTGTCAAACAAAGATAAATTGCAACATTCTGATCAAAAATGGAGATCATGGCGTTGTTAGACTTAATATTAAGCTATTAAGCTAACATCTTGCATGGTTCTGTGGATGACCATGACTGTATGTGGAGAGGAAAGTCTAGTGTTTTCCCCACTGATTGTATGGATATTTACCTTGATCCGAAGACTCTGTTCGTTGTCGTAGCCGATCCACAGAGATCCCTTGACGTAGTAAGGAACTTTCTGAACGCCGTCGAACACGACATGGCCACCACCTCGTTTGATATCCAGACATATCTATGATGCAAGAAAATGCCTGATTGAACACTTGTTACCATTAGACCTACAATGACTTTTTCATACTAATTTAGTCAACTTTTACTAAGTTAGTCAACTTTTTTTTTTCTTTCTTATGAACTTAGTCAAGGCTCAAAATTCACTTTGTGGAGTATGAAGCAATCATTGTTTTCCAGAATGCAAGAAGGGCGCAAATGCTACAAATTGAAAAGCAGTTTTAGAAATTAGTCTCAAATTTCTTTTTCTTTTTTTAATTTTGTAACAGCAATGTGAAAGACTTGTGACACACGTGGATTAAAAACACATGTTATATTATCGCTTCTGAAAATCAAAATGTACTGTCGAACTTAAAGGGACGTTCCTGAGTTTGCTGCAGTTTTTAAGATGTTATCGACTAACAGAGACTTTTTAACGATTGTAATTACAAATTTAATATTAGTGGCTGTATATTAAACATGTTTCTGATCGTTCTAATATTTGTATTAGGTTAAATTACCTTTTATTTCCTAAAATATAGTTTTTTCGTACGTACGAAATTATTTGAAGACAAAATCCAGTTTGGGCTTCTTAGAAATATTAAGACGGTCATAAACACATTGAATATACAGACACTGATATTCTAAACAAGAAAATATATTTAATATGTAAGCTTAATCGTAGAACTATTTTATTAGTCGGAAACATCTTACAATGGAGCAAACTCAGGAATGTCCCTTTAAGATGGAAAGCAAAGCTGCTTCTGAAGCTGATTATCAGAAAACAATTCGTGCATATTGAGCGGTATTTGTTGCCTATAACCTGTAACCGGGAAAAATAACCTAGATATCTGAGGCGTGTGTCCAAGACAACCACCTTTAACCTTCATGAAATTAAATTACAATGAAACTGAATAAAATAAATGTGAGGAAATAATTAATATTAAAATAACAGTGATATGAAAGCAGGTGTGTGCATTAATTTTAGCAGCAGGTAGGTCTAGACTGTGGCGAACGAAATTTATAGTGGGGTCGAGTCATATTCCCTTGGAAAATACATTGAAATGTGATAGCAAAGTATTGAAACTACACAAATAATGGTAGAAATGTTATTTTTATCCACTTACCTCGTAATACGACCAGAACCCCTGTTCCCTGGTCACAGGTCCAGCGGGTCCAGTCCGAGCTGTGGCCCCCACGCCGTGATTATGTGGGTTGGTCAGGGTGAAACTTCTTCCGTAAGTGGCCATTCCGATGTTCATCTTGTTTTTAGGCATTCCGGCTTGGTGCCACCATCTTGCAGCTGCGTCCTGTTTTTAAAAAAATATACCAAACATTAACAAAAACTACAAAGTCAATTTCAAAGCTGCCGTCTCGCCTTTATGCTCGATGATACTGTTTACTAATACAAAATACAACAACCGTTTCATTTTTTAATAAACTCTTTTTGTTATCAACGAGTATAGTGAACTTCCTTGGTAGAAACGAACCTGTCGTCATTTTGTTTTAATAGGTAGTACCTCTTGACAGTAGGAAAGAGTTTGGAGCGTTGAATTCTACATTTTTACAACATTAAATTACTTTAAAGTTTGTTTTTGTTTAACGACACCAATAGAGCACATTTATTTATTAATCATCAGCTATTGGATGTCAAACATTAGGTAATTTTGACATGTAGTCTTAGAGAGGAAACCCGCTACATTTTTCCATTAGTAGAGACAGCAACGAAAGGCGTGTCAAACTGATGTTTTCTAATGATTAAATAATTAAACTAATTTACTCAGGATTTTGTTTATGTACTTCGAAGGGTAACAGTTTCGTAGGCTATTATTATTAAAGGGACATTCCTGAGTTTGCTGCAATTTTTTAAGATGTTATCGACTAACAGAGACATTTTAACGATTGTAATTATATATCAAATATATTTTTCTGCATAAAATATTAGTGACTGTATATTAAACATGTTTCTGATCATTCTAATATTTGTACTGGGTTAAATTTCATTTTAGTTCCTAAAATATGTTTTTTTCGTACGTACGAAATTATTTGAAGACAAAATCCAATTTGGGCTCCTTACAAATATTAAGACGACCAGAAACACATTAAATATAGAGACACTGATATTCTAAACAAGAAAATATAATTAATATTTAAGTTTAATCGTAGAAGTATTTTATTAGTCGGAAACATCTTACAATGCAGCAAACTCAGGAATGTCCCTTTAATAGTCTAAATCTGCATGAATGGAGAGTTAAGAGGTACGTGTTTCTCAATTCAACTATGTATAGTAATTCTGGCTCAAAGATTTGGTTTTAAAATATCTCTGGGATGGTCAAGACTGCCCAAGAGACTGATCTCGGTGTTGTAGTGATTAAGACATCGGACGTAAGTCTGGGAGGTACTAGGTTCATATCCCATCTGAGCCAATGGTGGATTGTTCATCCCAGTACCGGTTCCAACCCACATACACAGAGTTTTACCGACGTCACAGTATGATTATGTGAGTGTCTCCCGAGTGTATGACTTCAAATGGGGGCTGATTAACCCACAGGCATAGCAGATTGCGTGTAACACAAGCTATGGGAGATACCAATATAGCTCAAAACCACCTAACAGCAAGTGTGCAGCGCGGTCCTGCCAAGCAGTCCCATACTGAAAGGGAAATACCGCGACTTCATAATTCATCTATTTATCATCATCTACATACTATATGTTTGCGATGTCCTAACAAAACATATCTTGTATCTGTGTTATATGGTTGAGGCGTCTTAAGACTGTCAAGAAGATATATGGCAATACCCTGAGATCAGGGCTAAAATGAGGAATTGCTCTCACCATGTTAAAGCTGGGGTTAAAATCGTTTATTGCACCGTACAGAGGGCTGTTAAATCCTGTCTTGCGATCCCATCCACCATGGAAGTCATAGGTCATCAAGCTGACAAAGTCAAAATACCTGTTCGCCAAGAGAAACAAATAGATAATAAAATCAATATCCCCATTATATTTTAATACAATGTTTCAAATTTCTTACTCTCTTTATTATTAGTTGGCATGTTGTAACATTTACCCTAACATGAATGAATGGAAAGTTAAAGTTTGTTTTGTTTTGTTTAACGAAACCACTGGAGCACATTGATTAATTAATCATCGGCTATTGGATGTCAAACATTTGGTAATTCCGACTCGTATTCATCAGAGGAAACCCGCTACATTGTTTCTAATGCAGCAAGCGATCTTTTTATTATGCATACACCATGGCTTTTGACCAGTTGTGGTGCACTGGTTGCAACGAGGAAAAACCCAATCAGTTGAATAGATCCACCGATGTGGTTCGATCCTGTCACGCAAGCACCTCAAGTAAGTACTCAGCCGACTGAGCTAAGTGAATGGTATGAACGAATGAAATAAAGAATGTACCTGCTTAGTGATGGGACGTTATAACCGTTAGCCGCTGTCTCTGGGTTGGCGGGAACAGCGGCGGTAAGAAGCAGACGATCCACGCCACGTTCTGCCGCGTCAAACGTGAACGCCTCAAACAGTTCCTGAGTAGACACAGAATTTAAATTAACAAAACTGGTTACAGAATATTCATAACTGAATAACGGGTTACGAATTGTGTTTGTAAAGATTTTCGTGAATAGTGCAGGATATAAATTACATGGTAAAAAATAAACCCAAATATTTATGAAAATGTTAGATTGAAACCTATATTTAAAACACTTGACAAGAGCCCAGTTGACACTGACGCCTACAGCCTGCAAACAATTGTAAAATTAGACGGATAGGCTTAACATCATATATTATACCTCCTGCACCATTTGTTGGTGGGAGCATTATGTTGTGTTGTCTGTTGTGTGTCGATGATTCTTATTTCGTGGCTTCAATTGTGATTTCAATGATAACAGATGTAGGGGTAAAGGTAATTCTGTTATCTGCGTTTCAAAACACATTTGAAATTAGTGCAGATATCATTCTTATTCAATATGGCGGTAAAAATCAAAGACCATTTCATACCCGGCATAGTGTCACAAGATTCTCTTTATCTGCTGGAGTTCCACCACGTGCCGCAGGGTACTCCCAGTCAATATCCAGCCCATCGAAGCCGTACCTTCGCACAAACTCGACAACATTATTGACGAAAGTTCTTCTTATCGTGGTGCTAGCGACCATGTTGGAAAACTTTTGGCTTCCGAAATTCCATCCTCCTAAAGCAAGTAACAGCTTCAAGTTTTCGTTCTGTTGCTTCTTGTTAACCAAAGCACGGTAGCTGAAATAATTAAAGGTTATTCGATGTTAATTTATTTGTTTGAACAACTGAAATTTATTTATCTGAGCCCCGTTTTGCGAGCGATTTTAGCGCTACGTTATGGCGTTATGCACTTAAGGTGATCTTAGCGTTAAAATCGCTTCGTAGAACGGGGTCCTGTTCGTTATATTACCATTGCATTACAAACCCAGGGACCTGTTTTTCGAAGTCATTTTAGAGCTACGATTACCTTCAATTCAGTACATATAATAAGATAGTTATGCACTTAAAGTGATTTTAGCAGTAAGATCGCTTCGTAAAAACAGTGCCCAGAACCCTATTGCACGAAGCGATCTTAGCCCTAAGACCACCATATACATGTATAGTATAAGGTAACGCTAAGATGCTTCGTGGAACATATGATTAAATTTGTTTTTGAACAAAAATATGATATTGGTTGTACAATTATAATAGTTTTTTTGGAGAAAAAAATTTCAGCCATCTCAGGTGCGTGTGCAGGAAATTATACATGGGGTCTGTAATGTGGCGAACGAAGTTTTCAGGGGAGGGGGTTAGTGTCATGCTACCTTGGAAAAAACAGAGAACATTTTCTTGGAGCAGGGGGGTTCGACCCACCCCCCACCCTGCACATGTGTCTGCCTCTGTATAACTTTAAAGACACCTTTACGTAGTTGGTATAAAACGTGCTTTTAACAATAATTTTTAAAAAGGAATATGTTATTAAATGCGATTTCAGCAATTTGTATTAACAACACAGTAACACTGCGATATGTATTAACAACACCGTAACACTGCGATATGTATTAACAACACCGTAACACTGCGATGTATATTAACAACACCGTAACACTGCGATGTGTATTAACAACACCGTAACACTGCGATGTGTATTACCAACACCGTAACACTGCGATGTCTATTACCAACACCGTAACACTGCGATATGTATTAACAACACCGTAACACTGCGATGTGTATTACCAACACCGTAACACTGAGATGTGTATTAAAACACAGTAACACTGCGATGTGTATTAACAACACCGTAACACTGCGATGTGTATTAACAACACCGTAACACTGCGATATGTATTAACAACACCGTAACACTGCGATGTGTATTACCAACACCGTAACACTGCGATGTGTATTAACAACACCGTAACACTGCGATGTGTATTAACAACACCGTAACATTTCGATCTGCATTACCAACACCGTAACACTGCGATGTGTATTAACAACACCGTAACACTGCGATATCTATTAAAGGGACATTCCTGAGTTTGCTCCATTGTGAGATGTTTTCGACTAATAAAATAGTTCTACGATTAAAGTTACATATTAAATATATTTTCTTGTTTAGAATATCAGTGTCTGTATATTCAATGTGTTTCTGGTCGTCTTAATATTTCTAAGAAGCCAAAACTGGATTTTGTCTTAAAATAATTTCGTACGTACGAAAAACACACACAATATTATAGGAAATAAAATGAAATTTAACCTAGTACAAATATTAGAACGATCAGAAACACGTTTAATATATAGCCAGTAATATTTTATGCAGAAAAATATATTTGATATGTAATTACAATCGTTAAAAAGTTTCTGTTAGTCGATAACATCTTAAAAACTGCAGCAAACTCAGGAATGTCCCTTTAACAACACCATAACGCTGCGATATTTATGTAAACAACACTTACTCTGATTCGTCATATCCCGATTCAAAGGGCGTTAGCGTTCCGCTGTAATTGAAGTTTCCGAATGCGAACACGATGTGGGTACAGAGAAATGAATTCACGTTTTGCGGGCCGAATTTACCAATCCCCTGCCGCCATCTTGACCAGTTAGTGAAGTAGCAGACTTTTCGGTATTGCGTGTCAGCTGCGAATCGTAAAATAATACTGTAGTTTTTACAGGTTTAAAAAATATATACTTGTTAATAAATATATAATTTTGTTTTTTAATTCTGAAAGGTGGTTAAACCTAAAAGAAAGAAAAAAATGTTTTAGTTAACGACGCACTCAACACATTTTATTTACGGTTATATGGCGTCAGACATATTATGGTCAAGGACCACACAGATATTGAGAGGAAACCCGCTGTCGCCACTTCACGGGCAACTCTTTTCGATTAGCAGCAAGGGATTTTTTATATGCACCACCCTATAGACAGGATAGCACATACCACGGCCTTTGATATACCAGTCGTATAATAGCCCAATGGACCCACTGACGGGGATCGATCCCAAAACCGACCGCGCATCAAGCGAGCACTTTACCACTGGGCTATGTCTCGCCCACAAACCTAAAAGAAGCATTAATTTTAAATTATTATAAAATGTTATTCTCATTTATAAATAAGAAACATCAGAAGAATAAGAACACAGTAATATATTAGTAGGTTATTCTGTACTTTTAAAGTAAAAAGGACACTTTTTCTTTCTTTCTTCAGCGGGGAGAGGCGGGTGCTAGTTGCAGTCCTGAAAACTGATTTTATTTTAACTCTTATTTAAAAATTATACACAAATACTAAAATATTATACTTTTGTTTATATTCATTATAATGTAATGTATACTATCAATGCTGCAGGAACATGGATGATAATACAAATGTGTGGTTTTTATTTATTGCCAAGAAAGATATTGTATATTGTTTATTGTTGGGTGTTCAACCATACTCGCTTCAAGGGGCAAACATAGCTGCAAAATCTGCCTTGGATTTGTCTCATGTCAGAATTGGTTGCCATTCATTCAGGGGTTGGCTTACGCTGGTCTCAAACACAACATAAACCAATATATGTTTTCAAAGTGGCAAGATGACCTGAACAGTGCGGTTGGGAAAATGCTTCATTCTGTGAAGTTAGTTCATGGAGAGTGGCAGTCCTCCTATAGGCGGTGCAGGAAGGATGAAATAGTCTTGTGTCGTGCTCGCATAGGTCATACATATTTGACTCATTCATTTATTTTGAAGAATAATCCTCCACCTCAGTGTGAGGACTGGCACATTAAGCAGACAGGGAAAGATATATTCGGTAGGAGAAATGTGATGGAATCATTTCGATTCCATCCTGAACTGGTTTTGAAATTTCTCCGATATATTGAATTTTATTATAAATTTTAATTTTACTTATCTGTGTGTATATATATATATATATATATATATATATATATATATATATATATATATATATATATATATATATATATATATTGCAAGCTCTTTACACTTTTTTAATTTATTTTTTTTAAATTTTAACACTGATGTTGATATCGATTCATTCGTATACAAGTATTTTGCATTTTTCGGCACACACTAGTTGATGTATTTTGTGCTGTGATGTCGTTGAACATTCATTCATTCATTGTTGCAGTTGTTGTGTTAAGTCGTGTCATGTCGTCTGATATCGTGTTTATGGGGGTGTAGTGTCATCCTCTGTCTGTCTGTCTGTCTGTCTGTCTGTCTGTCTGTCTGTCTGTCTGTCTGTCTGTCTGTCTGTCTGTCTGTCTGTCTGTCTGTCTGTCCGTCCGTCCGTCCGTGTTTGTTTGTTGTTTCATAATACTTTGTTATTCATTAACATTAATGAAAGTAAGAAATATTTACCTTCAATCTCCGTTACTGCGATAGTTACAGCTAGCAACATCATCGAAATCGTTATTTTGGAAACCTAAACAAGATGATACAATAACATATTTAGTTTGAATCGAAATTACACACATTTTACTTCATCACTTTAAAGTACATGTACTAGTATGTTGCTCGTACGTCAATATATATTTTTAACAAATACATTAATTTTATTAAAAAGAGTATTTTGGGGTGACTGCATATGTACTGTCTGCTTCTTTTCGTATATCTCTAGTCTCTTTCAAAATCCTTTTGTATATAATATTAAAGGGGCATTCCTGAGTTTATTGCATTGTAAGATGTTTCCTACTAATAAAATATCTACGATTAAACTTACATATTAAAATATATTTTCTTGTTTAGAATATCAGTGTCTGTACATTCGATGTGTTTCTGGTCGTCTCAATATTTGTAAGGAGCCCAAACTGGATTTGGTCTTCAAATAATTTCGTACATACGAAAAAAACATATTTTAGAAATAAAATGGAATTTAACCAAGTACAAATATTAGAGCAATCAGAAGCACTTTTAATATACAGCCTCTAATATTATATGCAGCAAAATATATTTGATAAGTAATTATAAGTCTCTTTTAGTCGATAACATCTTAAAAATTGTAGCAAACTCAGGAATGTCCCTTCAAAATCCTCTTTTCCACAATTTAATTGTTATTGAAATAAATTTATATATAAATTTAATATGTTCATATGCGTATACCTTACTATTATATTATAAATCACCATTACTATTATATATTGTATGTATGTAGAAGAGGGCCAATCCGTTTGCGGTTTATGCAATAAAATATGTTTTCAATCAATCACTCAAATGTATTATAATTATATTCAAAGCCATTTTCATTCATTTACGAGTAAAATTACATTTGTTATCTGGTGATAATATCGCATAAAATTAAAAATAAAATTAAAAAACCCCATCCCAAAAACAACACTTTCAATGTAAACATTATTGTAGAAAAAGAAAACACAAAACAAAACAAAATCAGAGAAAAACATGCATATCCAGCCAGTAAGGATAATACATGTATATAAACAGTTCGTAAAGGAAGTATGCTGGAGATATGTGACGTTTGTAAACAGAGAAACTGAATAATTTATACTGACGTAGTAAACCACTTGACCTTAGAATTAATAATCAGGTTGAGAAATGAACAATAGTACATTGGTGGCCATTATATACCATTTGTTTGAAAATATATTTTGAAAAACTTCTTATCATTGTACCGACTTCATTGGTATAATGGTTAATAGATCAGCCATAGTGGTAAAGCGCTCGGTCTGGGATCGATCCCTGTCGGTGGACTCATTGGGCTATTTCTCTTTCCAGCCAGTGCACCGCGACTGGTATAACATTTTAAAGGCCATGGTGTG